>NW_024962262.1:73170525-73242624 GCF_019238085.1 Lagopus leucura
CCTTCCCTTCCCTTCCCTTCCCTTCCCTTCCCTTCCCTTCCCTGCCCCGCCCTCCCCCTCCCTTCCCCCTCCCTTCCCCTTCCCCTTCCCCCTCTCCCTTCTCTCTTCCCCTTCCCATTTCCCTTCTCCTTCTCCTTCCACTTTGGTATTGCTATGAGGAAAGCTTTGCCAGGTCCTCTTACATGTCAAATCAGTAGGCCAGTGTGTCCATTCTGAGGTCAGCACTGGCCTAGTTTTCTTCTTCACTACTGTTCTCTGGAGGATGCCCTCAGTCCACATCTTGTGCAGATCATGGCTCTGAACTCATGGGTCTGAACAAGAGGCAAGCTACAGCCAGAGTAAACATATTCTTCTCCAGCTCCAAATACTCTGTTCCCAGATCCAGGGACATTGCCCCAGTAGTGCAAAGGGAATAAGGGAAGGAGGGAAAGATGAAATTTCTCAAGTGGATGGACTTGTTAAATAATGGTTCAGTGTAAACCAGATCAGATTACCCCATGGAAGTTCTGCCATTTGTCATCTAGGCACTACCTGAAAACACAAACCAAAATCAGGGCAATCCAGAGAAAGGTGCAATATGTACTATATACTAGAGGGATTTTCTAATCTGAGGTTATTGCAGTATGAAGACAGATGAATTCCCAATGGACTTTGGAGGCAGAAAAGGCTATTTCATATCACTGTTGAATTTGTGGTTGTGATATGGGAAGCTTCTATATAGTAGCAAAAAGGGAAAGATTTTTAGACTGAGAACCTCAAGTACTTTGGTCTTCCCTATGGTCTGAGATGTTTTGGACAGATGTACCATTTTGCCTGATTTTGTTGCTCTTTTTTGTTTTTAACCTGATTTTGTAAAAGAACGTATCTGTAGTTACTGCACCACTAATATCCTAGGACAGTTCAGGTTGTGATGCATATCTAACTATGACATCTCAGTAACAGGATGGAGAAAACCAACTCCTGCTCTAGAGCAAAGGATCAAAGCTGTACTGCTAGGACCCTTGCTTCAACTTCTTCACCAAGCCACATGCTATTAATTGCACATAGTAACAAAGATTCTCCCTGTTATTTGCTGGACACAGGGATGAATTCTTGTTACTGACTGCAAAGCCGAGCAGTCCTCTGTTGCATTTTCAAGCCAGTACAGTAAGCTCTGCACACACCATTGGAAGAAATGAGAAAGTCTCTATATCTTCAGCAATAGCATGCAGAACAGTGGCTTCACATCTGTACACTTTTTGTATATTTCAATTACATAATGGCAAAAATGAAAGATCCGCACATACTTCTTATTTTTTCCTTTAATGTGTGTAATTGTACTTCAATTAGATGTTGAAGTATTGTTATGGGAACTGTACCCATTTATAATGAAAAACTTGATACGAATCAGAAGATGTGAAATATTTTCCTTCAATATTTTTTAATGCTCCCTGTTAATGGAATAAAGTGTTATAAAACTATACTCGTTTTTCCTGTACTTTCTTCTCTTTAAAAAACGTCAGCTTGATTTTGCAAAACAATGAGAAAAGAGTAAATAGCTATATTGGCCATGTCATAAAGAAAAACCATTCGAAAGAGATTGCTTTTTCTTCCCAGAAAGAAAATGTCCTGCTGAGCAGGGGACGGATCCAATGCCCACAGAAGTCAGTGGAAGAACTCCCACTGATGACAGTGGGTGTTGGATGAAGTCCACCTCGTTCTCATGTTTAAATGCAGAAAAATGAGTTGCCAAGTTATAATGAGTGCAGTGAAACCCTTGTGTTACATTAGTTAGTTACAATGGATTATTACAACCATTAAGAAAAGCTGATTATTTTTATTAAAAGTATACATTTTTTGGTTCTCTCAAGCTGTTCCCAAAGTCTACACATATCTTTCCCCTCTTTGCTTTTCTAAATCTCTCTGTTTTATAAACAAAACACAAACAAAAACATGATTTCCTGTTGGTTGTTAAAGAAAGACTGTGGATTTATTCTTTACATGGGAAAACGTTTGATTGCTGAGCACATGTGACATCACATGGCTTTTTCAAACATCCTATCAAATTAAAAGCAGATTCCAGCTCAAATGTTCCAGATTAAGTCCATGGGGCTGGGACAAGCACTTTCATGAAACTGTACTGCATTTAAGAAGACAGTGATCAAAGCACTGCACCTCATACAGTGAGTGAGTGGTGAATCTCTCTTATCTGAGCATTGAGCACTGAGGAGTAATTCTAGAGAATTATTAGGTCTTCCACTACTCACAATTATGATGCTGATTGAACAAGTTCTTCTGTTTCAGGAATGCCAACATATATACTCAGTGCCTCAATGTACTTAACAAGATGGTGTTAAAATTGCATCTCAAAACCTCTGTAAGTGACATCTTCTCATTGTACATTTTTGGTGATCGCTTCCTGCTCAGACTTGTGCCATCCTTCCTGACAGCACATGAGATGCTTTCCTCTGATCCAGGGTGTGCAGTTCCAATCCTTGGTATGACAAAGGCAATGCAGGTGCTTGGTTAATGTACTCTGAAGTGAGCTGAGTAGATTGTTGCTCTGTGTATGTGCTCGTTTTTGAAATACAGTTAACTTTTGCAAGTGATAGCTTGATTTCATGGGTATGTTATGAAACAGAAAATTTAAAAATAGAATTCACCTCTGCTGTTAACAAGTTTTGACCTTTGTTCACATTTGTTGGGGAAAGTAGCTCATACTACCAATTAACATGAATTATTAACTCCTACATTAATAATTAATTTATTAGAGGGCTAAAGGCATCAGTCTTTGCCAACTAACACTATTGAGAGAAAACGAAGAGAACAACACAGCCCTAATTATAACAGCTTAATGAGGATGTCTGGAAGATCTGATGTGATTCAGTCACTCTAAATGCTCTTTATTTCCTCTCTGAAGCCACACTGGGTGCAGAGAATCAGGCTGTTAACTACAGTTCCTGTAGTGCAGGGTTTCTTCCTACTTTCTGAAGAGAGAAAGCCCACTAAGGAGAGCTCAATTTAGATATTATTAAGGACTGATGAAGGATGCCATTGCCTAAACAATATGAATGCTGTCTCTCTCGGTAATGAACTGTTCTAGTGGTGTCTGAATCACTAATGGCTTCAATAGGATACTAAGAAAACTTATCTCAGAACTGTGTTGTGCAACAATTTCTTGAGTTCACAGGATCTTTCCTTTGCTTGAGGTCTCTATACATTTTGATCAGAATGCAATAGCAAGAGCAGTGAAATGTAGAAAACTTCATCTAATGAAAAACTGTTGAATTGTTCCCCTGCACAGATGTTGGTGTTCTCAGTTTATCCTATCCCTGTCTGAGGGGATAGTGTTGCATTTCTTGTTAGTGGAACCAGTCACATTTGTTTCTTCTAGTGCTCCTGGATGCAGTTCTGACTCTGACACATAGACACTTTCCTGAGATTCACTGCTCAAAACCTAGTTCTCTTTTTCTCTTACTGCATGAACACTGTTCATTAACAAGCATATTCTTCCCTCCTCCCCCTCCCCCCCCCTCCCCCCAACCCTCAGGACATTTATGGACATCTATATGCCTGCACATCCTCCATTTACCTGTATTATAAAGCTGAGATTTCCTTAAATCCACGCTTGTTTCCCGGGCTCTCAATCACCCTCATCAAGACAACTCTTCTTTGTATATATTCCACTCTGAGTTCATTTTTTACCACTGCTCCTCACCTTCTCTTTGAGCCCAGTTCATACTTTCAGATAGCTCTTCAGGTGTAGGAGTGACAGGCATGACAGACAATGTCACATACCACAGTCCCCAGTTAAAAATGCAGAGTAATCTCACAACTTTAAGCATTTCCATGAGCCCTGTTTTTCTTTCAGTTGAAGATCACCCTAGTTTAGAAACTGCCAGACTATGCAATACTATTCACTTTTTTTGGGGGCGCCGAGGGCGGACGGGGCCTTGGCCTAGACTTATCACAAAGGTTTGCTAAGCAAATAAGCAGTACTAGAATGACTTAGAATGAGCAAGATGAACATTAGATTAATCAGATAATGCTCCTGGGGAAATTGCCACTAATTTCAGCTTTTTCATGTCCCAGAAATCAATTATTATTATGTTTATTGATATTGTACTTGTCACTACTTTCAGTATTTTTGCTATGGTGACAGAGCCTAAGGGAAGAAATAGGTGAGGAAAGATATAGTAAATCACTTAGAGCCTTTTCCTAAGGCACAGGAAGTTAGTAGCCATCTGCATGAGTCAATAGAATAGAGTAAAAGGAGAGTTTTATACGCACATGCATCTTTTTGATGAAAAAAATTTGCCTTGCTCTACTCATGAGTTGTTTGGAATACAGTCAGGACTTAAAGAGAAAACATCTGTAAACTCCACTGATTTTAGTACATGAGAGATAAAGTCATAAACCACTTTTACTGAGATGATAGTTGTAAGTTCCTATTGAAATGCCTTCCTGAAGGAATTCACAAATACTTTGTTTCCCAAATATGAACAAAACTATACAAGAAGTAAAAGGAAGGTGCAGAAATGTCAACTTGATAAGTATGACAATAATTGAATTTTGAAATTAGATTAATAAATATGCCAGTGCAAAATGCAGCGTCAGTGCCAACAAAATGGAAGGTGATCTTTAAACGAGTTGTGCCAGGTCCTCTACTGACCATTCACTAATGGCAACAGTTTCAGGTCACACAATGACAAATTCATGTTCTGCTGCACGTCCTTTTTATTACCATGAACTCTGCATTGGCAGAACATGATGAGTGCCATGAAGTCCTCGTCAGTCTCTAGGCAAACTCATCTTAGTGTTTCTGTTTTGAACCTTTAACATCTTTTATTGAAAATCTGTTGGATTTGCTTGTGCTCTTTAAACTGTGTAAAAAGCATAAGAATTTGGCATTTTAAAATTATGGATAATTTAATTTATGTTAGTAGGATTCAGGGCAAAGAAGAATTAGTGTTACAGGATTGTAGTAATGACTTTCTCATTACATTGGGGTTCCTACTTTACAAACACTTAGTTCAAATTTGGAATTTAAGAATAAATTTTACTTCAATCATAAAATATATAAAAGGTTTCTATAGTTATAGAATGATAACAACTATCACTATGGCAGCCACTGAATACTCCTATATATCTTAATAAAATACTAGTACTGGAGTTCTCCAGTCACATCACAAGAGTCAATGATTAACCTTTCTGCAAGATTAAAGGCAACTAAAGCCTGCTGTAAGTGAAGATGCACATCTGTTAGATTTAGAAATTGCCATTCAATTAACTTTTATTCTTTATTCTTCTGACATATCAAAATTAAGTGGGGGCCCAATGGCACCGACAAGCATATATTTTTGTTTGTTTATACAATACTTAATTCATAGCATCCCCAGACTGTATGACTGAGATGTGAGAAGAAGGGATTACAAACTCTTTATAGTTATGGCAAAGCCTTCTGCTAACAGGGTTGTATGGCATCTGGGCCTCAAGATAGCAGCCTTTGTCCAGTACTTCTGCACTGCATGGTATGTGCATTGGCATTAGCCTGATGAGAACCAGTACCTTGTCTTCATGGGTTGAGTCAACATGCCTAGGAAGATGAAGTTCCTTATCAGCTTGGCAGGTCAGACAAATGTGTGATCATTTGATATATTAAACTCAACATAAAATAGCTATCTTCTATCTTCTAGATGTTCTTTTTGCTTCACATAATCATCTTTATGCTGTTCCTTCAGATGAAATGAATGTAATATTTCTTGTTGAGATAAGGATTATTTCTTCTATCTTATTGTTAGGGAACTTACGAAGATATGGGTTCATTCTCTTATTTTATCACTTATTTTTCTTTTATACCTTTGAACAAGAATTTTTCTTTCATAGGTACTTCAGAAAGGCACCCCAGGAAACCTTAAGACTAGAAGCTTTCCTATGCTCAGGAATACTTCTACAAGATGATGTAAACATTTGGTAGGCTGAATTACTGAGTTTCTCACTAGGGTCCTGCTCTTTTAATTATACAGGAAGTATGATGGCAGTATGCTCCTAACCTAGGCAACCTGTTGTGACTACTGAAAATCACTTCTGTATGCGACAGAAAGAAGATGAAAATGAGAGAAAATGATTGCCTTTCTTTGTAGGAAATGTTCTGAATACAGAGATGTGCTCCACACTTTGGAAATTCTGTAACAACTAGATGGCTGGAAGGAACTTAACAGGACATAGAGTCATAGAATCATTGAATTGCTCAGGTTGGAAAAGGCATTAAAGATCATTGAGATCAACCTCAACCTAACCATACTAAATCTAACAATTTTCCACTAAATCATGTCCTTGAGCACCACATCCAAACTGTTTTCAAACATGTCCAGGGATGGTGACTCAACCACCTCCCTGGGGAGCCCATCCCAGTGCTTAACAATGCTTTCTGTACAGAAGTTCTTCCTGATATCCAACCTAAACCTCCCCTGGCGTAACTTGAGGCCATTTTGCCTTGTCCTGTCACCTGTCACCTGTGAGAAGGGACCAGCCCTGCTCTGCTGTAAGCACCTTTCAGAGACTCTAAGACAGTAATAAGGTATCCCTTCAGCCTCTACATCATAGATCCCTTTCGTCTTGTTTCCAGTGTTTTTCTAATTTTGACTTTGACTCTAGCTTTACAATGAGCCCTGTAGAGATATGCAGCCTAAGTTAAAGATGCTTAACCATTCAAATCAAAGTTATATCTTTGATCTTCCTAATCTCTGTTCACATCTGTCACAAAGTTCTTCTGATGGGAGCATTGATGGCAGGGTTATAGAACCACATTTAAAAACACATGCTGAAATATTGTAGGCAATCTTAGAATTATATAATAATTCTATTAAATAAACAATTGTTTACCTGAAATTCTCTTTTCCTTTATTTTCTACTGCGAAGCCTGACATTACTGTTGGAACAGATTTTGCTTCTGTGGGTAGAAGTTAATCAAATGTTTGAACCTTCAGGATTCTGACGTGAGAAATAAATTTCCAAAGTAGTTATTTAAGTATTTCTCTTGGAGGCAATTATTTCTTCATACTGACATTTTCTTAAGATGGAAAGCTTCTTTAAACATTAGTTAATTAACAAAGCAATACTTTTGTCTTGTAAAAAATGAATAAAATAAAACAGACAGTTTATTAGTCAAATAGTTTTCTGTGTACTTTGCATGCATACAGAGAATCTATAGGAAGTACTACTTCTTAAAAAAATCTCATGAATTTGAAAGAGTTAACAAAAAGAAATTCACTCTACCTTCTGTAAATGTTAAATAGACTTTCAAGGTCCTTTTAAAGTGCCTACACTCTACTTTTCCAGTAATTGCTCCAAAACATTCTGACCAGTAACCATTCCATAAGGAATGATTATCCTGAAAATTTCAGTGGAAAAAATAACACATAGGAGAACAAAAACATTGGAAACTGATGAAGCTGAACATAGATCAGTTATAGATAAATCCTAGAAGAAAAGTATTTCCACTCTGATTTTCTACCTGAGAGATGCATATGGTTGAAGAACAGTGTATCAGACATGACTTTGTTAAAATAAAATGGAATGGAATGAAATCACATAGGAAGAAAGGCTAGTGAGCCAAGAAAATAATGTTTTGTTTCTGGTGTCACCAAATTCTGACTTTTAATAGAAGTCAATGTAATAAAAAAAATCCAAACAGATTGGAGAAGAAAGAAGTAGAGAGTAAGTGGTTGCTTTTACCTACCATTTTTTTTTATTAGTTACCTTGCTTCTTTACTAGACTGCAGGCGCAGTCAAGCAGACAGTGTTAAGGTAGGAAGTATCATCTAATCACTGATAAGTGATCTAAGCAAAACAAACAAACAAAAAGTAATTTTTTGATCCAACTTGGCCCAGTGGGACTGTGTGAACCTAAATGAGATTAAACATGGCCAAGTACAAGATGTTACACTTCAGGCAGGTCAGCCCCAGATATGTGTTCAGACTGGAATAAGAACTTATTGAGAGCAGCCCTGCAGAGAAGGACTTAGGAGTTCTGATGGATGAAATACTTTACACAAACCAGTAGAGTGCACTTGCAGCTTGAAAGGCCAACTACTTCTTGGGCTGCATCACAGGAGATGTGGCCAGCAGGGAGAAGGAGGGGATTGTTCCCTTCTGCTCTGTTCTTGTGGGGCCTCATCTGAAGTACTGTGTCCAGGCCTGGGTCCCACAGCAGAAGAAAGATGAGGAGACATTGAAGTGAGTACAGAGGAAGAAAAAAATGGTGATCAGAGGGCTCGAGCACCTCTTTCATGAAGAAAAGTTGGGGGAGTTTGGCTTGTTTAGCTTGGAGAAGGGAAGGCTCCAGAGAGACCTCACTGAGGTCTACCAATATTTGAAAGAAGCTTATAATCAGGAGGGAGACCAACTTTTTACATGATCTGATAGTGACTGGACAAGGGGGGACAGTTTTAAAGTAAAAGAGATGAGATTTAGTTTTGCTACTGGGAGGATAGTGAGGGACTGAAATGGAATGCCACAAGAAGTCATAAATGCACCATCCCTGGAGGTGTCCAAGACCAGGTTGGATAGGACCCTGAACACCGTGATCTAGTGGGTGGCAACTCTGCCCATGCCAGGGGTTTGGAACTGGGTGGTCTTTGAAGTTTCTTCCAACATAACTATTTATAATACAACTATATATCTTAGCCAATATTTACAACATGCTACTAGGTAGCATCTTAACTGTCTTAAAAATGAATGATTATAGGACTTCACATCACTTCTAGAAATGGATAACAACTAAAAATTAGCTAAGTAATATCTCTTGAATTTAAAAAGGCAGTACTTGTAAGGAGAATGAATATCCTGGGGAGAATAAGTGTGTTTTCATTGGATCCCTGTGTATCAAGCAAAAAATAAGAGCACTGGTAGGCTATTTGGTATTGAAAGGAGGAATAGGAGAGAAGCGTATTTTTTTTTTTCTTTCTTTTTTTCCCCTCCTATAAAACGTAATAATATTGAACAGTTAAAAATGCCGGATCTGGATAGTATTTTTCTTCATTCAACAGAATGTATCATTTTTTTTTTTTTTTTTTTTTAGCTCATAAATGTCTCGAAGATCAGCAATAATTTCTAAAAGAAGAAAGAAAAGAAAAATAAGAAGAATCCCTGTCCCTCCCCGCCATCCCTAAGAACCCCCCTCCCCCCTCCCTCCCCGCGCTCCCTCCTCCCATTAAGTTCTGGATAGAGAATAATTCATTAAGAGGAGCGGAGAATGAAGAGCTGTCTTTTTAGGCAGAACAGAACGTTTTGCTAGCCACATGCAAGGGAGAAGGAAAGTTTTCATGCATGTTGTCTTAGAATAAACCTTTGCCTGCTGTTACAAGACCCCACACATAACTTGAGGGCAGCATTTTGGAAGGGAGCACCAAAAAATCTCTCAGTCTCCAGAAGGTTGAGGCAAGGTTCCTTTGCCATCCGACGCGGAATCCCTCTCACGGGCTTGGTGGACGCGTGTCTCCAGGCTCTTTCAGCACCTCCCTCCCGTGGACAGTTCCCCACCACCACGGCCTCGCGGGGCTGCCGGCGGTTGGTGGCTCAGGGCAGCTCCGCTTTGAGGCGCTGTGGTGGGAGACAGAGATTACAAGGCTGGACAGATAGAAGGCTGTGAAGAAAAGTCAGAGAGGAAGAAGTGCAAGGAAGAGTGAGAAGAACTAAGGCTGCATGGGTATGCACTAAATTAGAGCTATTAGAAGAGGATGATGCTTGAGCAGAGTTGCCAGGAAGTCACAACATTTTGAGGGACAGTCTTTTTCTGAATGGAAGAGAATTAAATTTCCCCTATGAGAAGGGTGAAGACACAATAGATGTGATCTTTTTCTATGAGCTATCCCTTCATATGAACTCATAAGCTTAATATTATGAACCCAGATTTATTATTCTTGACAACGTGAAGCTGGGGAGCACTGTTCTAGTGTCTTGGCATAGAAAAGCTGGAGTGAAGAGAAGGTCTTCATCTCTGTTTTCTTCATTAAGTGTTATGAGAGGTGGCATTTTCTCTCATGGAAATGTGCGGGAGTTAAACAAAAAGTTAATCATTTCTCTTGTATCAGGATCTCTACCTTTGCTATAAACAATCTTGACACATCCCGTAGTGGATGCCCATTGGGAACTGCATATATTTATCTACAAAAATCCAGACCCATTTTACCACCTATAGTAGCTCCAGTACTTTTTATTACAGAGCCATTGCAGATCTTGGAGAATGAGGTTGTTTTTTAAATGAATTCCCATAACAAACTACCAAATCCACACACTCATGGGGTACTGCCAGACTTGATTCACTCTTTCCAATGCTTGCTTCAGATTTCACCCCAAGCCACATATGATTAGAATGCGCATAGAACAGAAGGCCACCTGCATGTCAATACTGCAGTCATATGCACTCTCTTTTCCTTTCTGGCTCTGAAATCTTTATTGAATTCTCATTCATCATTATGAGGGATTTTTCAGCGCTGCAAAGGTGCCATTTAGATGTGAGCATATTCAGTCAAAGCAGCTTAAACTCTTAATTTATTGCTTGTTAAACACACCTACTTTGCTGTCAGGGTTGCTCTTGCTGAGGTAGTACTGACTAGCTCTCAGAGGACAGTATAGAAGACAGGAGTGGAAGACAAGGAAATAAAAAAGGTTCTGGGCCTTATCTCCTCACTATGGAGGTGAATATACATGGTGACAGTGTAAAACAAGCAGAGGACCACACTGATAGCTTTCAAAGCTTGTTTCTGTTGTAACGATAACTGTAGAATGAATTCTATATCTAGCTTAAGTTTCAACTTGCAGTCAGAATAACTTCCAAAAAACAACTCTGGTGAGTGACAACTGCATGTTTTGCCCCTGTGAGATTACTTTTTTTCACTCACGTGGCACACATGAAAATATTTCATGAAATTCCCAAGAATTTTTTTGAGAAAATTCCTTAAAAATATGGTGAGACAGTCCCTGGAAATGTTCAAAGCTTCCCAAAGCTCTTCACTTTTGGATGAAGAACAAAACGCATGTAAATGGCAGGCAGAAACCATGTCTGCAAGGGAGTGGAGCTATGTTTTATGGGTGTTCCTTGAGAGTGGTGGTCATGGTGGTAAGTAAACAACATTTATCAATACCAGTGACCATCTGTGGCTACACCAGAGTACCAGGAACAGTCCTCTGAGTATACTTAACCACTTTTTTTCTGTGTCACATCTCTTCAGAGCAATTATGGTTGGTTTGTTTTGCATGTGTATGTGCATTTCGTTAATTTCTCCCTTTTTGATTTGCAAAATGGAGGTAAGGAGAAGTAGTTCTAAAGTAAGCATTATGAGACTGGAACAGAAAAAAGTCAGTGCATTTATTTTCTGTTTTGATTCTTTTGGAAATGCAAAAGACGACCAGAGAAGTTATCAGTTTTTTTACTTTCATCAGTTATGACATGGTTTTGGTTAATAATAGATGTAAAATAGTCAGTCTGGATTGAAATATATGAAAATGCAAGTTAAAGAAAATACACCAAAAAAATGAAATGCTTTTAATATCCATTTCTGAAATAAAAAAGACTACTATTAGCAACATACATATGGTTTGTTTCTTAAAAGATGACTTTACCCTGACAACATCCATTTAATTTCAAAAATCATTATTGAAATTAAAAAGAAAAACTTGCTTTAAGAAAGTGTACTCTAATGTACCGCTTTTCATCATAAGTTTTTGACTCTACACTAAGTTTGTTTTTTTCACTGCATAAACTTCTGCCTGACACCTGAACTGTGGCAGAGATTTTTGAGATCACAGTGCCTTGCTCCCTAGCTAGAGGTTACTGCTGTCACAGGGTCATTTGCCTGAGTCAGAAAAAGTACCATGTCTACTCTGTGAAATTTCTTCAGATATCTCCTTCTAATGACCATTTAGAGTTACCTTTTTCAAGGAACAGTGTCTATCTGCCTCCTCCTTTCAAAGAAGCCTGTGCATTATTCTGGGGTCAGTAAATGAATGCAGAACCTTTGCTTCTTTGGATGCTTAAAAATCCTGGAGGTGATTGCTCTTTCTGCTCTGACTGTCTCCTAATTCAGCCTCGCACACACACACTGATGCACAGATACACACAGACAAATTGATCTTCTTCTTCAATGTCATAAATTTTAATGTAGTTTAACATACTGAGTTGTCACCGATTTGATTTTCTAGGTCAAAGAGTTCAGCTTCCTTTAATCACTGTGTCCATAGCTCTCCATTACACTCAATAAGCTTTTCTGTGCAATTTAAACTACCTACCATTAAGTTACAGTCTTTGCCTCCACATTCTCTCCAGTGTTTCCTTGGATGAACTTATTACAGATTTTGGTTAGGACTTTAAGGAGTTTCCTTCAGTCAAATTATGGTAAAACTGATGCTCCTTAAGTGTTTGCAGTGATTATGAAGGAATCCCATCCTTCCAAGAGGAAAATGGGTGCCAGCTTGTAATCTGTGCTGTTAAAGATTCAGCTGTATCCACAATTCTGTTTTTTTTTTGTTGTTGTTGTTGTTTGTTTGTTTGTTTGTTTCCTTTTTTCTCCATACATCTCCTTTATGTAGCTCTGCTAATGCCCTGGATTCTTGACTCAAAGTTTCTCTGAAGCAAAAGACCATTTGAGCAGAACCAGACTGTGCCAATGACACCAGACATTCCCATGCTACAGTGCAGCTGTTTTCTGATTAGTTTAAAATTGAGTAGCTTTGGCATTAGAGGAAATCTAAATGCATTTTGCTTTGGTTTCTCTGGCATACAGCCGTTGTTGTAAATACCTGGTTATGTAGGCAACTTTTCAAGCAAGTGTTATTGGATAATAAGCTCAGTTTGAGTTCATGCTGAGCTCAGCACACTTGGGTCCAGCTCTTTATGATGATGGCTGGGACTGGAACTGGTGTCTTCAGAGTCTTTTATTTCCTGCATACTGCTTATACACTGATAGCATTTGATTCCCATCCCTTAAAGATAAATGAAATGTCTCTAAAGACTTTTCCATCCATTAAGGTAAGCCAGCTTGAGTGTGTGGACTAGCAGGCAGTGAGAGTTGGGCAGAGGAGCACATGCAGGACAGGGAAGGGTTTCATACATATAGTGCTGTATTTGTCCTATATAGGAATTAGTCAATATCAGAAACATTTGTAAGGTTTACTGTTTTTTTTTTCTTAAATATATTTTTTACACTGGGTGACCTTCCATTATAACTTTCAAAAAACCACCACTTACATCAGATTTGTAAATTTCATTGAGAATGCAACAGTAATTTCTGAAAACCTCAGGGAAAAGTCTGTTGTTCTCTTGAAGAAAACAGCAAAACTCTCAGTGTTTTCAGGTATGCAGTCTCGTGTTCAGTGAGCAAGATAAGTAGCAAAATGCGTGATATAATTTTCCATCTGTCCAGACATATAATTTTAAAGAAATGTTTTCATAATTTTTAACTAGTATAAAACCATGAAATGTAGAATACAAATCAGATTTCTCTGATATGGAGTCCAAACCCCACACGTAACAGCACAGTATATCTTCATTAACAAGAAACATTTCTATTGATTTCATTTTGCAATGTTTCATATTACACATAACAAATATGTATGGTCACCTAAATGAATTATTGCAATTCAATTTGGAATGATTGCATAAGGTTATTGTGTTATCTCTAGGATGCCTTAGTCTCTGGGTGTCAAAACTGTTTTTATTTAATGGAATAACATGGGAAAGTTAATCAGAGTAGGTTAACCTCTATGGAACACAAGGTCACAAACACTCAGTCTCAACTGTAATTGGGGAGCTTACATTATTTATTTATTTGTATTTTTTTAACTTGGAAAAAATATATATGCAAGAGGAAAATGCAGTGTGGAATTCAGCCCTGATGAAAGTCTCACTGGGCTTTCCAGAAGGAAAACTTATTTTCCCTGCAGAAAGTTCCTGTGAGGTAATTACTATGAAAAAAAGGAAAAATTGTGCAGTAATCAGGTATTTCCCATGAAATCTCTTCTTTCTGGCACCTTTTTGAGGTTCTTTATCACCTTTGCTGGAAATGAAATGATTACAAAATCTTTGGTGTTATGCCAAGATTACAATGTACAGAGTTGATTTTCTAGCTGTTTCACTACCACTTTGTTTTTTCTTTCTTGCCCTGTTTGCTTTATCTACCTTCATCTCTTACATCAGACTGTTGCTTTGAAACAGTGTCAGAAATTGCTTTTTTTCTCTGTATTTGTGCATGTGCTTAATGCAGTCTGTCTGGTAAAGCCTGGCACAGCTGCTGTAGCAGTGAGCTGAGTGAGCAGCTCTGGTGTTGAGTGCATGTATATCAGGAGTAAAAAAGTTCTATGAAGAAAAGAAATTGCCCATTTCAAGGATCTTAAGAAATAAATCTGATCTGCAGGTTTTTTGAAAGGGTGTAATTTCTATACAGCTATTTATCACCATATCAGTGTTCGAAGGGAGCAAAGCATATTAAATGCATTTCATATTGAATAGGTTTGCTCCATCATAGGTGCAGAGGGTTGGTAGGATCCTTCTGGATTGAGAAGTTACTGGGTATCTTGAGTGTAGCTTTGAATTTTCCTCATCACGTTCTGGCTGAGAGTTGTGTGCTTGAGTCTAGGTCAGCCTTTCTGGTTCTCTTTCTGGTCAATGAGAGGGGGGGGGGCAAAAGGTAATTTAACCTACCTTTCCTAATATGGGATATATTTCTCATTCTGTAAAAAGTTCCATTGGACATTTCGTTCCTACAGGCCACAGATTCCTTCACAGCATCTTCTCTTAAAGGAAAGATCTCTCATCTGAAAGACAGTGGGCCACAGGAAGAGTAGAGATTAAGGGCCCCTTCAGCTCTGTATTTAAAACTCACCATGGTATGGCTGGTCCATGTGAGCAGAGTCTCAATCTGGTCTGAAGCTAGAGAGGATCCTTTATTTTCTTTTGAGTAATGTCCATAGGGTTACCGTGTATGTTAACTCCTAAACTGCTTGATAACAGAGGGGGCAAGAAACCAGATCATCTTCAAAGCAGCCTGCAAACTGAGACAGCTGACCGCAATTTTAAGTGTCTGCTGCTCACCAGTCTTTTCCCTAATATTATTCCTTTGGCTATTCAAACTGGCAGAATAGCAATGGGCAGAAAGGACCACACACGCACACACACACACACAAAAAGCTGCTCTCTGTTCTTCTATGTAATAGCTTATTTCAGACAAATCATTTCCCACTTGTCTATACTCTCTAGAACATTAATGTCACCATATTGGGTTAGAGAAAAAGTTTATCTGAGCCTGGGACTTTGTCTTTGAGAGTGACCAGTAGCAAACACATATGGAGATCAGAGGGAGTGAACAGATAAGATAATCCTTCTGTGGCATATTTATTCTCCTTTCTTCTAGGGTCATCTTGACTCTGACTCTCTCCCTCCAGACCAATCAGCTGGGATTGCCTGGCATAGAGTTTGCTGAACTAAAAGCAACAAAGTGCTTCTTGTTCAGATTCGGCTGCTCTCCCTGACAAATCTGCAGCTGCACTACAGCCTTCCCTCTCCAAAGCCACAGAGCTTTGGGTAACCATCAATACCAAGTCCTCAACTGATGACAATAGACGCAGAATCCCTGAGCTCTCTTGCAAACAAAAAGGAGCTGCCACGTGTCACTGTCACGCAACAAATGATTTCCGTTCACCCAGAGGTTTGACTGAATTTCAATCACAAGCTTAAAGAGTCAGCTTTGATTTACTCAGGGGAATGGGACTGTTTTCAGTGGTCAGCAAAAGAAAGGCCTGGACTGTTCATTAATATTTTAAAAAGGCAAACACCAAAATGACATAATGAATGATGCATTGTCTTTGCTGCCTCTACATTAAAAGCAACCAGGAGTTTTTAGCTGGGGGTCAGATGAAGAAAAGTTCCCTCAGATCCCAGTAACTTTCTCTCCCCAGAACTGGTGGTCATTTTCTCTCTTTTTTTTTTTTTTTATCTTGTCTGCCTGAAAGCCAGTATTCCTCTGCCTACCCTTTGAACCTCTGTGCTGACAAGCAAAGGCATATTTTGGAGGTATGCATCTGACCTGCCTCTAGAGAACAGAATTTGTTTTCATCTGTGCTGTTTTGAATTTGAGCCCCTACACAGAATAGTAAATTCCCAACTAGAAACTTTCATGTGGATGTCAGCAATGAGAGCATCTTTATAAAAAACATTAGCAAGAAAAAAATGCATAAATGCATAAAAATCCTTTTGATAAGTTTACTTAACAAAATGTTGGTCCATTGCTTAAAATTCACCCTTAACTTTCATAATTGCCATGTCCAGAACAAAACACCTGCATAAATTTTCTGCATATTGGCACATTATCAAGCAGAGACTCTCAGCAGTCTCTCACAGACTCATTGATGAATTGGAATTGCAGAAAGTACCCATTTCAAGCCCAAGAACAACTGACATGATCAAAATAGATTTTCTGCATATATTCACTGTGAAGTCTTCTATGATAGAAAATTACAATAGAACAGCTAATTCATTTAAGTTTAGTTCAATTGGAACGAAGCTGCAAAGATTATCAAGTTGCCTGAGCACTTCACTGACATGCATGTGGAAACAACCACCTTGCTAGAAAACTTGTTCCAATGTTCGATCACTTTCATGGTACAGAAATTTTTCCTAATGTACACTTTGGACCTCCACTGGTGCAGATCTGTGCTGTTCCTGCATATTCTGTTGTTGGTGCCCAGGGATCAGAGCCCAGCACTTCCCTCTGCACTTTTCCTCCTCTTCAAGTTGCTGGGAACAATGAGGTCACTTCTCAGCCTTCTCTTCTCCAGACTGGACAACCCAAGTGTCCTCAGCCTCTCCTCACAGGACATCCCTTTTAGTCCTCTTACAAGATTCATTGTCCTCCTCTTGGATGTATTCAAATATCTTGACATCCTTTCTATATTGAGGAGCCTGGAACTGTGCGCAGTATTCAAACTGAGGCCACACCACTGCTAAATACAGTGAGGGAATCACCTCTTTTGACCTGCTTGATATGCTTTGTTTAGTGCACCCCAAAATGCAGTGTACCCTCTTGGCTGCAAGTGCAGATTGCTGACTCATTTTGAGCCTACCATGCCTGTAGCTACAAATGTAGGCAAATATTCTTAACTTTAGGAAGTGTCTTTTCTTCTTTACATAAGATTTGCTTATTTCTTATTTTCTTATTTTGTGAATCTATACTTTGAACATACTGAAGTTTATAGAGCAAAATCATCACCTTAAATTTCCAGGGGGATGCTGATGTTGTAAGTGGCAGACTCAGAAACCTGGCACTTCTACCTTTTCTTGTTTAATGAGATAAAAATGAGCAGGCATTAAGATAAATGTTTCACAGAATTAGAATGATGTTAATTCAATAAAGCAGTCGATGGCACAAAATCACTGCTTTTTTTTTTTTTTTTTTGAGAGCATGTGGATACCAGCACAGAGACCCTGTAGAAAGATCTCTGCTACCCTGCTGTCCACCATTGTGGAGGTATGTAGAGGTGCAAAGTACGATTCCACCTGGGAGTTCCTGAAAATCTATCATTTTGGTCTGAAATTTCAGAATAAATCTCTTATACAACCCAAGATCTCTCAGACAATTCATATGCTAGAGATCACTTAAAAACTTTCTAGTTCTCTGTTGGTACTAGTCAACGCAAAAATTGAGATATTTTGTAATAATATATATAATTGTGTTCTTAATTTCTCATCTCTCAGAAGGTGTGTTAGGGCAATGTTATCAGTTGCCACTTAAGACTGCAGCTGCATGCCCAACACTTCAACAGGACAGCTAGATTTTAGGTGCTGGCAGAAACTGTGTACTCTGGGAATATTTTCTGGGCAAAGAGAAAGATTATGGAACAATAATGTGGATATAATTCATATTTCATTATCACTCTCATTGTGGAAAGCTAAAGAGATCTTCATGATACTACAAGACACTCTTTATCAGTAAAACAACAGGTAAATATGTGAAATACAGAAACAAGGAAAGGAAGATTTTTCTGAAAATAATACCAGAATTTTTTTAACGTGGAGAAAACTGAAAGACTGTGAATGCATACAAATGAGATGGCTTAGGTCAGGTTGTTTTCCTAGTGAATTTAAAAAAGAAAAAAATGCATAATTCAGCAAAGCAATGGAACTGTCAGCAACAACTGGAGATTCAGTGTGGAGAGGAAATTAATGGAGTCAGGGGTATAGTCTTAGTCTCCTCAGTAAATCAAAGACCAGATTTGAAGTCACTGACTTATTTATTAATTCATATTCGTAAGATGCTTCAAAGTCCTGACCTATCTGTTGGGAAGATTTATCCTAATCCACTTTTCCGTCCTTACTGGAAATGTGCATAAGTAAGAAGAGTAAACTGGCATCTCATTATTATAATTAAACTTTTAATGTCTATTCTTTGTGTACACGTACTGTAGACAAAACCAAACCAAACCAACAACAACAAACAAACTTCTTAGGAATTTAGCTCATGTATGTAAATTTGTATGTGTCAATGAATTGTATTGATTTTGATTAGTAGATGCAATTTCTCATCCTATAAGCTTTTTGCATAGTGAATATGGATGTTGGCTGGTTAAAAATTTTACTTAATGGCAAATTTGTTTTCTCGTTGGCTGAAGGAAAATTTCACAGAGTTCAGTGGTTTACATCAGACTCATCTATGGTCTGGAAATCCCTATCTATTTTGACTGCCGGAAGCTTTATTCATGATGTTAATATAGATCGAATCTTTCAAAAAACGTATAAACAAAGAAAAGAAAAATCTCTCCTGTTCAAAGGGATTAAAGGACAATGAATTTCAAATGGGAATATTGCTAAAATTCATGGGTGCTGTAGTTTTCACTATATAGGACTGAAGAATGGTATCACATATTGACAAAAAGTAAATGTTTGTGGTCACACCAAAAACTCCATGAGAAGTTGAAAACTATCTTCCTTGACAACAATGCAGTCTACTCAGAACTTCTGCTTTTTTTTTTTTTTTTTTCAAATTGTCTCCTCTGCTTCTATTCCATTCCCCCAATTTTACTATCACTCTCCACTGCAGATTCTTTTAATGCCCTCCAACCTTCCCCTTCTTACCCCATCTCTGTGTTTACAATCTCCAGGTTCAGCAAAGCAAGCATTAATTACCAACCAATGTGTTGACTTCCAAAAGTGTCAACACTCCCGAACTCAAGCCTAGGAAAAAGTATTCTATTAAATCTTATCTCTAGTTTAAAAAAAAAACCAACAGTGTGCCTAGTATGGTCAAAGTCAGGGAACCTGGGAGAAGTTAAAATGCGGGACTCACTAAACCTTCTAGATGACTTGCAGTACTATATAAATCTGCCTTGGATTATTTGTTTCTAAAATTAAAAAAAAACAACAACAACACTGTTTAAGGTTTTATTTTTCCAGAGTTCTTTATCACAAATCCTCCCTGATTGCTGAGGGACAGAAGGGTAGAATCTGGTTTATTGTATATCTTCCTAGGATACAACTAATAAGTTTTGTGGGGAAAGTCTTCAATATTTCTGTATTAACTGTTGAAGATTAAACTCTGTCTCCACTGAAATAATCAGCAAAACATCACTTGGTCTGAGTGGACTGAGATCTCCTCCTTCAGTAGTAGGCCTCAGAGACAGAGATAGGCGAATGTCAATGAATTTTTCTGATCATGAAATCCATAAACCATGGTGGAACTTTTTCTTTATTAATTTTAAATGTTTCTGTACATTTCTGACTTTCCAAAGGTCAGACTAGTCAACAGTTCCTTCATTCCTTTTCCTTCACTTTTCCCAGAGCAGTTTTGCAGTAAGTTTCACTCTTGTGGAAAATTTCATTCCTGAAATAGAAACCTCTAAACAACAATTCAGACCTATTTTAAAAAGCACTTCCCAGATATCTCAGCTCTGTTTCAAATGCTTAAGATAATTTCCTTGATTTTACTTTAACTGTGGAGATCTCTGTTATGCTTCTATTACTTTTTCCCTGGGTTAAGAAATTTCAGTGTGTATTTCAGATGAGCATTTTTGCTCCTATACATTTCCTGAGAAATAAATGGAAAGGCTTCATAGTGAGGATAAATTGACCAATTAGTAAACATAATGCATAGAACACTTTTTAATATTACAGCTGCTGTGATGTGATGGGAATGTATACATCTCAGAACAGGAACATGATGGAATTCTAATTATTCTGCAATTGGAAGAGCTGATAAATGAAACTGCCCATTCCAAAAAATATGCAGAATATCTAACGTGCATCTGATCCTGAATTTCAAATCAATGGAGTTTAATATTTCACTGGTGATCATAAATTTGAAAATCAATGTTGTCAGGGTTGGGAATACTCTCCTACTGAAGAGACAGCTACAAGCCAATGAGATTGAAAGCAAGCATTCAAAGAACTAACTAAAGCTGTTTCAAAACAGCTTAGTGATTCTATGATTCTATGATTCTATGAAAAGTTTTGTTCATTTGTTTAAAGAAATGAATGTTATTTTACTGACTTTAGTGACTTTAGAAATTTAGATCTTAGGTTTCCAAACCAGTAGAGCAAAGTACAGTCATCACAAAACACAACCTAAAACATAATTTCAATAACTTGTGGTACATAGACTTCTTTGAAAAGGAGCTGTTAAGATCCATGTCAACACTTACTGGAGGAAATATCTTCTTGCTATAGATGTTCAAAACAACGTACTGACAGGGATCTGCCAAGCAGATGTAAAACTTCACTGTAAAAAATTGCTTTTTTATACTATCAGGAATGTCTTTGGTTTGATGAACTTAAGTCCACAACCCTCAGTCCCCTAATGTGCTCCTTTCATGAATACTGTCAAGAACAAGATGGTTTGTTTAGAAGGATCACTGATGTGGTGCGATGGGCTGATCCCAAACTAATTCAAAACAAAGCGTTGTTGTATTTTCTTGACTTCTGACAACATCTTCACAACTTTGTGAAGAGAGGAAAAGATTTGTCCCTGAGTGCAAGTCACTTTATAGCATGGAATGGAAGGAGTCTTTCTGTGTTTTGATCAAAACAGGAGATCACAGGAAATCTATCAAGATATTGAAGAAGATTACTGCGGAACTGCAGAAATCAGAAAGCAAAGAATCATTTTACAGCTACTTAGATACATTCCTGAACAACATTCTCTGGATTACTTCAAGTCCTTAGAGGGGTGAAAACTTGTATTTATGGCAATCTTACCTCCAGATCCTGAATTCTTCATTCCAGAGAGCAAATAAGAGCTTGAAGATTAATCCATTCTTGCTTTCAAAGTGACTGAACATATGGTAACTCAGAACCTGTGAGAAATTATTGTTTGGATTCATGGACTGCTCCAATAGTAATGCCTCCTACTTTATTATGTTGACCCATGACAGAAGCAGATATTGGTGGTATGACAGAAGAGGTTGAACCTTCCCAAAAAGATTTCATTACATTTTGTTGTCAGATGACAGGTGGCAACAGAGGGGCAGTCTGAAAAAATGGCATCTGACATGAAAATGCACATGAAGCAAAAGTGTGTCTAATTCTTCCACACAGAAAAAAATGACACTCTCTGGCATTCATCTACACTTGCTGAACTTTGATGGAGATCAAACAGTGGATGTGAGCACAGTGAGAGATAGGTGGTGTGTTTCAGCAGTGGTGGTGACAGCAACAACAGCTCACCTCCACTGGTGCAGATTTTTATGAGCATGGCATGCAACTTCTTGTTCATTGCTGGTGAAAATGCATGGATAGGGGTAGTGTCTATGCACTAAGACAGTGTTTCGTAGCTGAGAATTTGCTCCATCAAATAGCGTTGTTGTGCTCTTTGTATCTTTTGTAGTTTCCACGGAAATCTATTGGAGGCATTACTTTCCAAGTGACTTAAGTATTTCTTCAATAAATATTCTAGCATCCTTGCAGCTCCTTAGATTTCTTTTTTTCTGGTTTTGATATCTTTCTCTGTAATGTAAAGGAAGCTGTTAAAAGGGAGTAGTTCATAAATTATCATCCTACTGCTGATTTCAGGAAGACAAAAACTAGAACACTAATGCTGTTATCACTAGAGAATACTACTTTTTTTTTTTTTTTTTTTTTTTTTTTTTTTTCAATTCAGTAAAATAGAGGTAAGGTTTTCTTAACTGAAGACTATTCCTACTTTGAGAAATTGCATTTTCTGTGTTTCTGATTATTTTTTATATTTAGTCCACTTAAACTTGAATCTACTAACTGATGCCACTATGACAAATTTTATGCATGTATTTGGCCTCATTTGAGGCTAGTAGTCCAAAATGAGCCATTCCAGACACTGAAAATTTCTTTCTGACATTTTCTATTTTTTATTCATTCCATAGTTAACGAGAATATTAATCAATGGCAAAGAGAACAATTAGAAAATCTGATTCTGCATTAACAGTTTTTCTGAACTTGCACCCTGTTTTTGTTCACAATGGTCAGAAGGAAAGATAGCATATGGTTACATGTCTAAACGGCGCTTATCCTCTCCATTACCTGTCACAAACTGGGAGCACTATTTCTCATTTGTGATCATGGCTGTGATATTTAGAAATGTACTGATGTGGTTGTTTGTGCAATACTGTCGCAGGGCTAATATGAACCCATTTCTCAGTCAAAGTGAAGTAAAAAGATAAAAGACAGTAAATAAGCTTGATTCTTTCCTTGCTTTGCTTCATTTACAATATTTCATTCTCGTAGTTCCCTTCTCAGCTCATAACTCTTCTGTTTAGCCTGGAAACTTCAAGGCTCATCTGCAGCTAATTGACCGTGACTGCAGTCCACTAGAGAATGGATAGCATAAGTATATTAATGGCCATGTGGTGCTTTCCCACAGGGAAAAGCCATTTTTAATATGTGTACATTAATAATAGTATCTATTTGTATCGCTGTATAAAGATATGACAGCCTTGATGATTTTTGACATTGGCATGGTACATTTTCACTTGCAGAGATATCAGAAAACAAAATCAAACCCTGTCTATCTTTCTATCCTCATTCTGTACCAGGCAATAACTAAAAGAAAAATGTAATGATTTTGCCAGGTCAATAGGTGTGTATCGCAGAGCACAGTCATATGAATGACAGAGAAAATCAGGATTAAGGCTAATAAAGGCAGGGATTTGACAGGAAAATTCTGTCTTGCTTCTCACCTGAGGTGTACTGTGTATTGACTAAGGTGTTTGTGCCTCATTCAGTCATGAGAGATTAAGGCTTACCCTAGGAAGCTGAAGTACAACTATCTGTGTCACCAAATTGCAACCCTGACTGCTGGCATCACCTGGGTCTGGTGCATTAGTTGTCTCCCAGGCAATTTCCAGCCACAGATCAATGTTAACACAGGCAGGGGAATGCTCAAAACAAAAAAGAAAAATTAGTGACAGGGCACTGGGGTGGGTCCACAGAGTGCTAGTAATGGTAACTGTGCAACTTCGGCTTAGGAGAGGAGAAGGATCACAGGGACAGACCTGCCTGGATTTGCTTTGTTCTGTTCAATAAATTTAGCCAAGAAGATGGCTACAAAAGTGTCATCTGATGTAGACATGCCATCAGGAAAACAACAATGCCCTACATTGAAAGGGCAGGAACAAAAGTCCCTTTAACTGACTACTTGTTCTTTAATTATCTTAAATCTTCCAGAATGAATTGATATGTCTTGAAGACAAGGGCCAAAACATGGAGGATTTTGGAGACTATGATTCAGCGAAAGCCCTAAACATTGCCGTGTGCCTCTCCTGCTTGGTACATCAGCTGAGTGATATTCAGTTGAATAGGGAATATACCAAGATCTCTCACCTTATGTCTATTTTAATTGACAAGCTCCTAGTTTTTGGTAGAATTTTGTTTTGCTGATCCTTGCTAATTTTCTTTTGGTTCATAGATCTGGTTACTATATTTCATCCTGACACAGTTACTGTCAAGATAATCTTTGCTTTATTAGCATGCATGCTACAATTCACACCAGTTATTAAGTCATAAAAGAGGATTGTCCGAAGCTCCATTCTTTTTATGCCCCTCAGCAACCCAAATGTTCTTCTTTCAGCAGATTTCATTGTCGCTTTCTTTAATGAGTTTCTTATGGTTCTTTAACAATCTTTAACTGTTCCTGTGATAACTAATAACTTCTCATGCAGCACCAAACCAAATGTTTTATTGAAATATGAATAGATTCTGCAGGCTTCCCAAATATAAAACTGGAAAAATCAGTCATCATGTCATGTGAAAAATATTAGGCCAGTCTGGAATGATTGTCTCTTCAAATACCATGTTGATTTAACAATTTTTCCAATTTTCTTCTAAGCTTAAAATCTTTTTCCTTCCTTCAAAATTAATTTTAAATCTTTATATACCCTTCAAGTCAGGTCAATGAGCCTGCAATTAACTAAGTTAAATGGGGAAAAACTCCCTAAATGATGCACCTTTTTCTCTAGATTTGCTGTGATCACCGATTTGACAACTTTCGTAACCATGCCCAAATATATGCAATTTCACCTGCCTTGTACTGCTGCATTCTGTGTTGGATGTTGTAATTTTTCCAGTTGGAGCATATGAAGATCTTTGAATTTTATTTTACCTCAAAGAGTGACCATTTTTCTATATATTTATTCTCACTAGCCATTCTTCATTTTCCATTTTTTTCTGTATTCAGTGAATATGAAACAAAGTATTCTTTTAATATTTTGTAGTTTCTTTATATTACTTTTTGTCCTTAATCTATCCTCACCACATAATTTGTGCTGCTTCTACTCCTCCCACCCTTTGCTGCCTCTTTATTTACATAACTGAAGAGGTTTAACTAAACTTGGATTTTGGTAGCTTTCTCTTCATCCCTAAGCTTCCTGACATCCAGGATGCAGCTGTCTGTGTTTCAACTTGTTTTCTTCCTTGCCCTGGAGCTTTTCTTATACGGTGAAACAAATATGTCCTGAGTTGGTCTCTTGCTTACAATTCTGTGTGCAACACCCATGCTTTCAGAAGAAGGGAGGATGAGTGGATTTCTCTGCTCTGTTATTGCTCACCCCACTTCTCTGACGTCAAGTCATGCCTGTCAGGTTTATAGTGATGCAACAGAACACAACAGTTTTCCAAATACAAAGCATACACCTTGCAAGCATATTCAACTCATAAATTTCTTCTTCCAGCACTGGATCCTTTGCTTAAAATTATCTGAATATGTTACTGCAAGTGGGTGAAGGCATTAGCATACTTACAGATAATACTAGCAAGCTGTTCAAACCAATCTGAATTCCATAACTTGGAGGAATAGTTAAGAAGCCTGACTCCACTTTCACTGTGCATCTTGTTCAGGGGAGGTAACTCTTTTCTATTAGTGTACTCCAGGCTGAAGATCTGTGGATTCATTTTTACTTTTAGGAATAGATCAAGGCTATTGCTACAGAGGTGAATGGAGTTGGAGGGACATTAAAGGATTATCATGATAAGAAACCCAAGCACAGTTGATTGAAGCATATTAACGCAGCCTTTTTAAAAGCTATTTTTAAAGAAAGGACCCTTTCTAGAGGCAGCATTTCAAAACATGTTCAAGCAGAAGTAGGTTTGTTCACTGAGGCTGGGTATAGGCTTTAGAAGAACACAAGTTGTCCTTTTGCTTTCAGTTATTGTGGTCAAGTGGGAAAAAACAATGTTTGTGTAAATAGAATTACTATCTTTGGGTTTGCCTGCATTTTGGATCAGCAGCCCTTCAGATTTATTCAGAAAAAATCTGCTTTGGAAGGGATATTAAATAACGAAATACTGCCTTGAATCAGTTTTCTAGGCTTAGTAGGAGGTGAGAAATTATCTTGACTTATATTTTTATTTAAGGATACACCCAACAGTAGAAGTACTGATGGGCATTCTGACATTGATTCACAGATTTCCCTTTCCACGGTGGTTACCATCCATGTCCTTTGCTGCTAACCCCATGTCGTTTGTGGCTAGGTAATGAAGACACCCAAGTGTGCTGTTGTCAGCCCCAGTCTTCAGCCAGCCTGTAACTCTGGAGCCCGGGGAAGACTATGTCTGCAAGTCTCTGACGCCTGGCCCAAAGAGCAACCCTAGTGCCGCCAGGCAGGAAGACGACAAAATGAATTTCTATGATGCAAAAATTAGAGTTGATTGATAGGAACCTACTAATAAAATGTCACATCTTATGGATGTGGAAGGACCACAGTGCCAGTGATAAAGTGAGATTGGTCAGGTCTGACAAACATGCATCAGAGCTGTATTATTGACAGTAGGGGATAGTATTGATTGAGCTGCCAAGCTTATCATATTACACAATTATGATATTAGATTTGCATTTTTAATTCTTTTAGAAGAAATTGGCCTGAGGCAATTACGAGAGAGAAATGCTATGCTGGAGCCTGCTGGTCCAAAAAGAAGAAATCAGAAGCTTTTAGGGAGGAGCTGCCACTGTCGAAAAGTTTTGCCTAACAGACCCATGACAAGAAAACAATGGAAATACAAAACCAATCAAGCTTTAAAGGATTTGTTCCCAGCAGTGTTGTCTCAGGGGACAATAAGACTAAACCAGATGACCATTAAGGCTGAGCTAACAAAGAAGGGATCTGGGTCATTTGTTTAGTTCAGATCACATTCCTCCAAGATGGACCATTTGTGGAGTGCTTGGGAGTGTGCACAGGCTTTTTCTCCTCTTCCTAACTACACAGTATGCAAAGGAGTCTCCAGACCATCCAGTCCTGGGCTCCACCTACTTGAGAAGCCATGCAAACTAGGAGCTCTTAAGCAACTTGATGATTTAGTTCCCAGAAAGGTGAAAGAGTGGGACATAGTCTCCTCTCCTCATTGGTATTTTCATTGCTTAAAGTGTTTGCAGGAGTTAATTCCCCTAGTATTCTCTCTTTAGGCTGAATCGTTGTCTATTCCTCCATTGGTCCACTGCAGGTCGTGTGAGCAGAACATAAGGCTCTTGTTGCCTTCATTTTTGTATCCATGAAATGAACACTGAACATAATTATGCTTCATTTTCACTACTGAATAGAATGGATAAGATTTTCAAAGCATTTCAAGACATGTAGATTAAATCTCTTGAGTATTAGGTTTTTGACTATGTCCTTTTTGGAGTACCTGTTTTTTCAAAAACCTTCTGAATTGAAGAAGACAGACAGGTTCATCAATGTTGTTTTAACTGTCTTCACAGGCCCAGTTTATCCGTACCTAGTGAGCTCTTCACTGTCTCATTAATAGTCAACCTTCTGATCTGGAGCTGCTTGAATGTTTTTGCCCAGGGATCACTTTTCATTTTGCTGCTGGAGACAGGAAATACAAGTACCTTATGATCTTGTAAAGAAAGGATGATTTCAAGGGCAAATTTTCCTTTCACAGATCTACAAAAAGACAGCAAATACTTCTTTGGAAGATCTGCCAGCAAAGGCCAAGGAAATTCCTAAGTTATAAAGGAGAAGGAAAAAGGAAGAAAGAAGCATGTAGCCTCATCAGATCCTGATACAATTTTTGCCATGGTTGGACTTCTGCTCCCAAGGTGAGATCCAGAAGTTTTGAACAGCTCAGGATGAGTGTCCACAGCTGGATTACACTTCAGACCCACCTTTAACATCTCAGAAAACTGGTTGAAGTATGTCTTTCTGTATTTAGTGAGTCATTCTGCAAATATCAGTGTTTTGAAACAGAAGCAAGACCCTGAGTTTGGGATAAGAAGGGTGTCCCTGATCTCATTTGAGTCTTCTGAGACCTCTGCATTTGGTAGAAGTCCTGTGTTACCAGCTCCTGTGTTGCACACCACAGCAAGAGTTGTTCTGTATTCACCACTGTTAATCTGCTTCTGACTTAGCCTTAGATCTGCTATAATACCTTATGTGTAAGTATAGATTTAGCAAGAGGACAGGTTGCTGATACTTACAGAGTCAGTAACTTTAGTGTTTAATGCCAACTGCTCTAAGGGCTGGTCAGGGCTTCTGAGACCCACTCAAAGCAGTTTCTGCAAATTACAGGAAGATGTGCCCCAAATAAATACTCTGGGAGAAGCTTTTGTTAGTATTAAAATGATGATGCTACTGAAATACTGTATAGTGTTGCACTACTGCTATTACACATAACTCTTCAAGATAAAGGACAAAGGATACAATAACACCTAACTAGATCGTTTGAAAGAGATATCATCAACTTCAAAATAAATCCTCTATCATTTCAGTCTTTATTTACAATTAGGATTGAAAAAAAAAAGGAACAACTTTTGGAATACGGACTTCAATATGTCTATTGTTCAGACTCTCTTTGACAGTGGACTGTTAATAATGCGCTTCACGGTCATCCTTTCATGGTATACTATTCTGCTTCCCCTTTGCTTTGCATGAGTCTTTCAACAGCACGATGGGAGTACATATTGAAAATAATTCTTATTCTCAGGTGATAAATAAAGGTCAGTGGTATCTAGGAGCAAGGGAAGTTCCTAGAATTTGTAAAGGCTTTCTTTTTCCGCAGTTGATGACATTCTTTTGTTATCAGAATGTTAACTTCCATCACTGTATTAAAATAGTTTCCAGAGATGGTAGCTTTAAGAATGCTTGATATCTCTGTATTATCCATGTTACGAAATTTAATAAGTTCTATGGTCTGGGTCCAGAGAAAATACTTAAGCTTTGAACTCAGCAGGACTTGTGTGGAATAATGCAGTTTACATGCTCTCCTAAATCACAATCTCTTCTATAATTTCTGAACTGAGATATATAACATATCTCAGTTAACAATATATCTCAGAGATATATTCTTTAACAGCTACTGCATAGACATTACATGCTGCAGAACAGTTATTTCGTTTTGTTCAATGCACTGTACTTTGCAAATAATGGAAGCAGAAGATCATAATGGAAGAATATCTGCTATTTACTCTCATCAACATATATCATCTAACAGTAAAGGTTAGAAAAACAACAGTGCATTCTGTGGCCAGCTTCCCTTATATCAACTCAGCTATCATAGCATTTGAAGAAAGGTAATCAAAACAAAAACGAACTCCGATGGTAATTGCATCAACAGTAGAAGAAGACCTCACATGGCCTATTGAGAGAGCTGAGCTCATGTGGTGTATTAATCAGCAGCGCAGCAACAAAGAAGAGAAGGGAGAGAAGTGGGAGGGAAGCAGCCTTACATGGCCTCTTTTATCCACTCCTGGGAGGTGACTGCTGTTGCTCTTCCTTCACTCTGTCTTTCGCAGCTGATCCACAGTAAGACCATAATAAAAGGCTACAGAAAACAGCTGCCAAACAAAATCATAAACAATATAAATTGAATTTGTATGCACAAGCACATACAGAAGAGCCTCAATATTTACAAAATAAGGACATTTCATTGAGAATCAGCTCACGTGAACAGATTTTTTTTGCCAAAATTGGCCAGAGAGTAAAACTTCAGTGTCATGAAACTTTTGATTTTCCAGAAATGTTCCATGCTGGAATGAAAACAAAACTTTTAGATCTTTTTTTTTTTTTTTTTTTTTTTTTTTTGTGATTTGGAATTGTTTCAGATTGAAAAGCTCCAGGTTTTCGTTCAGGTCGCTCTCTGCTTCTAGTCAGAAACCGCAAGCATCAGAAATCTGTGTCAAAACCAGTATGTCTTCACAGCATATTGCAGCTTTGATAAACAACATATTGTAATGAAACGACATTTTGTTGAAAAATTTCCAGCCAGCTCTAGCTGCAGCTTTTGTGAGATTGGGCAATTGGGCATTATTAATATTGCTAAAGCTTTATTTTCAAAGGCCACGGCAGCTCTTGATGATCACTGGACATAAGGAATTAATTTCTTGGGTAGGGGAAGATGGGAAGAGGGTGAGGGGGTTAGCAATGTGGTTTATTGGACCCAGGCAGGGGATAGTAATAAAGCTGCCCACAGTCAGGTTGCAAATAGTTTCTTTTGTTTCCAATATACTTGCTTAAAAAAAAAATGCCCCACATCAGTTGTCTGTGCATTCCCATCCCACATGAGAATCGGTGTTCCCTGGGCAGTACTGGGGCAACTTGCTGTTAGACATGGGCCTGGTGCTACCACTGCTCTGGCTGTGGTTAACCACAGAGTAGTCAAAGATGTTTCAGAACTGTGAAATCCTTGCATGCAGGGAGCTGCAGTCAAACCTACTCTCTTTTTCTTGCGTCAGTGCTTTGAGGATGGGGATGAGATGGAATGATGGCACTGTGGGAGAATGCAACAGCTTGTGTTCAAGTTGACAAATGCATTTTAAATCCTTCTCTGTCCTCACTTTCTTGCACTGCCAGTGCTTCAGCAATTGAGAGCTTCTTTGCTGAATGGAAAAAGATGTTTGCTTGGGATTATGTGGTGTGTACAGGAAGGACCTGCTGTACTCCTGGTCTGGGGGAAACTCCACAGGAGGAGGCCTGCAGATGCTTGGGCAGGGCAACATGCAAAGCTGGTCTGCATTGTGGATGTTGTCTCAGGGGCCAACAGTATGCCACAAGTATCTGGGATGAGACTTGGTGCTTAGTCCCTCATGTCCTCAGCATGATGGAGCTGAGAGGTAAGAAATGTGTCACATTCTATCTGGCCTCTTGTTGATTGCCATAAAGCCTGCTCATTAACCAAGTGAGAAAGCTGAGGCTGCCATATGTGGGCATAGAGGGAGGGGAAGAGGAAAAATGGAAAAATTCCCAAAGCTTGTTGATCTCCTCAGAAGGCACTGAATGTGTGGCTGTGAGAGTACAGGCATATCAGGAAAACTTTGCTCTCCTAGAAAAACTGCAAGCTTGGGTAACACTGTGCGATGGACAGGGCTCTATCAAAGTTGTTGTTGTTGACCATGGAAGCCAGACTGTGCATTTTTTTTTCAATTTTTGTTATTGTTATTGTTGTCTGTTTGTTTCATAGGGAAAAAGTAGAGAAAAGAAAAAAGAATCTGTGACCTTCTTTTCTGGCGTAACCTTGTTGCTTTACTTCCCCTACTGAGCAATTAGTACTGAAAAGGCCATACACTTTGCTCCTGTCTAGGGTTTTCACATATAAGCCTTGGTTCTAGTGCCTTATGTGCCAACAAATCCTCAGGAAAAGCAGTTTGAGTGTAGAATGTAATCTGTGTGCGCAGATTTGATCGCCACCAGTTTACATACTGAGCTCACTGCAAGACATTCTTATTAGGTGGATATAAAAAACCAGCACATTACAAAAAAGGTAAAATATTTCCTCCATCTCCACTAGAAGATAATTTGTAGGCAATTACTGCATCTTGAAGCACATTCATTTACACTGCAGGATGCAGAAGGTTTTAAAATATTTCTTGTTAATTATTGATGATTCAGATTAGGAACCATCTTCACCTTATTTACAAAAATAATGGACCTGTTTTTATGTTCAGGGATGTACGTTGCTTATGAGCGTGCATACAGATAGTTAAACCATGTGCTTGGCTAAGAGGGAAATGCAAGAAAAGTGGTTGTGCCAGTGACACCTTTGATTTTCAAGAGCAGAGGAGACAGGCTATCGTCGAACCTCATCTGGCTTCAGATCATATTATTATAGTGTTCTTTGTGTCAGATGAAGCATACATATTATTTCCTGTTAATAGTATATAGCTGATGGCAGATAATTGCACTGACAGGTTTAGACAGATCAGGCAGAGTTAAGAGCTAGAGTATTATAAAGGAAAAAGGAGGAGGAGATTGTGGTTTACTGTCAAGCAAAAGTCTTAGGGAAACAGACACTGGACCTTGGAAGCTAACACTACACCTTTGGAAAGCTCCTTCATGACCTATATTAGTTCACATTTCAACCACAGCATTCAGTGAAGATCACTGTTAGTGGCTACCATCACCATGCTCTTTAGAAATCAGCTTTATACCACTCTGCTTACAGACCTTATGAACTTCCTATGACAAAACATGGCCCTCCAGGAACATTGTGGCTGTGCCAACTCTCTTTGCTGTTAATTTCTATACATGGTCACGCAGGAGAATTGAGGGAAAGAAAGACGCAAAATGACTGCATCCATGGCTTTGCTTCTTGAGATGAGATTGCAAGAACTCACAGTTGCCTTTATTTGAACAATAACCCAGGTGAAAGTGACTTCTAGCATAAGTTGTGTGTATTGCTCGGGTAAATGCTTTGACTAAAAATAGGTGCAGGAAAGCTTAGATGAAAAAAATGAGGCAAAGAAGTTTTTGTTAAGGATCTGTGCTGGAGCTGAGGAAGGAATTGGTCATTGGGAACTTCTTAGAACACTGAAATGATAAATGACTTATTGATGAACTTAGCGATTTTGGTTTTCAGCAGAAACCATCTGGCTTTGGTCTTATGAGTCATTCAGAGATGAATTAGTAAGAAGGTAGGATGAGCTGCGCCTATATACACAATAACAATTATGAAAAAATGTGAACAATTGTCAAAATAGAAAGCACAATTTATAAAGTGAAGTATTAGACATTTGTTCCTCTGTTATTTTTATGCTCCAGGTGCTTGCAGAATTGTATTTGTGTATGACTCTCTCATAAGGAATGATCAAATCCTTACTCAAATCTGATTTAGTATCATTGATGTATATTGGACTGATGAAAATATTCCCAAAATACTAGTATCTTTTTCATTCAGAACAGAAAACAGACAGATACAATTAAAATCCAGTTTAAGTAAAGCTCTCCTCTTTCAAATACAGTGTCAAAAAGACAACAAACATAATGTCTTCAGCTGTTAACATCCCTTAAATTCCAGTCAATAAGTTTATAGCCTTTCAGCTCTTCTGCTCTTAATATAACTTAAAAGCTCTGGAGTGAAAAAATAGGATAACAAGGGCAACTGCTACAGAAGACTATTAGTTTCATTGATTTTCTAAAAGGAAAACCCCCAGCTAAAATTCAGGAAAGAAATTAATACAACTATCTTTTAATAATATTAACTTTCATGAAATCAATATTTTTCTCATATTACTTCATACTTTGCTACACACCAGCCTCTATGTAAGTAATGATAATCAATTCAGAGCCTGTGTATTTGCAAGGACCTTTTCAAAGGCTGGCATAATGGACAAGATTAGCCAAATCTGCCTGAAAATCAGAGTGCCAGTTTGATACAGAACAACATCAAACTGTTGGTGGAGGCTTCAGGTCCTGAAGGTTTTTGTGATGGTTGATGCGTGACAGTGGAAGTGCAACCTCTGTGCTGCAGAGGACCAGATGTAGACCCTTGCTGAAATTCTCTAACTCAATTTGTCAAAAGTTTGGGGTGATTTTCTGCCTTGACTTCACTGGTATTCTGGATACAGAATCACAGAATCACAGCTTGGTTGGGGTTGGAAGGGACCCATGGAGATTATCTTGTGCCATCCTCCTGCTCAAGTGGGGCCACCTAGAGCAGGAAATAGCTTTGGAAAATTAGCTGGAAAACTTCAGATCTCCCTTTTCTTCTGCCAACATCATCTCTTACCAGAGAAAAGCACTCTGTAATGACCATTGTGGGTTGCAATGGGGTCTCCATTGACACAGAGAGTAGAAACTGCATAAACCTGATTATAACTATAGGCATATATGACATAAATAAAAGTTGCAGCCTGTCACTGAATCTCATGCTGAGTTTCTCTTAACTCCTTTCCCTCTTAGCTTGAGCTAAATTCAACTAATAATTGGCCATGATAAAATATTTCTGTGGTAAAATTTAGAGAAGTCCCAGGAATGCAATAATAATTTACTGTAGAAGCAGTATTGAGAAAGGCTCTCATTCTTCAAAGTCTTAATTCCAATTATTAAAATGTGCTAAATGTTGATATGGGAGTTTTGCCAGTGCACATTTTCTTCAGGGAATAATGCTTTAAAGAAAGCGAGTTTTTTGTAATTATGAGAATGTGACAAGATTGTGAGTAGTTATGTACTCTTCGAAACTCTTGCATTGTAAAAATGCAGTTTTCTGAGGAAAAAAAAAAATAAATTATCTCTTAGAATGCTTCTGTTTTGGATGAAAGTTACCTTGCCAGAAAAAAATCTTCTGTTTTTTTGTCAATTCTACTATAAAATTTTCTTAGTGACAGAAGCTAGGAAAGAATCTTAAATGTCAAAGCATAGACAATATGAAATGAAAAATGGCCCTTCTTGTTTACAGGGTTAAATCATATGTCTGATGCTAAACAGTTACTTCAGATACGCCAAATATTCCCTCGTGGGTTTTTTTTTGTTTGTTTGTTTGTTTTTACAGGACTAACTTTTTGTTATCCTATCTATGGGAAGAGTGGCACTAGACGTATTATATGGAGAATTTCTGCCCTAGGGAAAGAGTAACTCTCATGTGTAGAGCATTGCCTGCACTGTGATAAGATTTCATCCAGATAGGCAGAGTTGAACTTTAAAATGACAAATCAGTGGTTTTGGAAACCCTCTTGCATTTTGCTGTACCTCTGAGTGAATCTTGGGAACAGGAATTTAAACACTGAAACAAGGCATTGAGCTGAAACCCTGGGAGCTGCTGATAATCCTTTAGTCTGTAATAGATAATGTTGTGATACACTGAGAAAGGGAAAAAGAAAACACCTGAGAGTGGAATTCATGGAATAGTTAGGAAAGCCTTTTCCTGTTCTTAATTTATAGTCTTTTTCCTTTTCTTCCCAGTTGCTGTGTGCTTCTTCTTTCTGTAGCATAGCACTGGCATCACAAACAGCTTATGGAAGTAAGGTGTGCATGTGAGGAAAGCAGTTAGGAGGAAGAAAGAACTATTTTTTTCCATGTGATACTGATAGATCCACCATGAAAAATACCCTGCTGACGTTTTCGGTAAGAACATGTTGAACTGCTTTCACACCTTGTCAAGAGAACATCTAGTAAGAATGAATATGAGAGTAAGCGAGGCTGTTCAAACGACAACCTGGCACCCACAGTCTGTAAAGATAAATCAGAAAGTCTTTTTGTTGCTGTGGTTCTCATTCATTTTTCTGTGTTCTTCTTCATTTTTCATAGTTTTTCTTCAGCTTTTTCATGCCTCTGGGACCCATCAGGTCTCACCTGAGCAGTAAGCATGACTACTTTTCCTATCTTTGCTGCTCAGAATAGTAGGAGGTTTAAAGCTTTTCTTGGCCTTCTTCAAAATCCCAAATCCCAACTCTGCTACACGTAGTAAATTTCTACCTGTGGCAAAACACAGCTGTGAATGTCAGGTGTAGTGACAGGCTGGGTTTTACAGGGCTGGTGGCTGTGACTAAACAGTTTGTAGTGTATACAAGCGCACTTAGACAGAAAGTGAAGTTCTCTTTTTGCCCAGCTTAAAAAAGGCACTGCTCCCCAAATGAACGATTAATGCTTGAAAAAAGTCTGAAAAATGGATATCCCTTTGACCTTTCGAAGGTTTGTCATTTAGTTGACATACCCATTACCTCAAAAATCAAATGTGTTTGTCTAAACATTATTCTGATGTTTGGTTTGGGCAACAAAGGTCAGACAGCTGACCACTAACTCGCTGACAGTGATCAATTCAGTCTGAAATCTTGTCACTTTCCCTGTTTATTCTGCTATCCATCTCTGCTTTGCCAGCCACCACCGCCACTTTCTGCTGTTGAGGCGCTTTTAAACCTAACAATAATCCAATTTAGAATTGATCAATGGGAATGTGTGGTCAGTAAGCAAAATGACAAAGTCTGCATACAACCGCTGACCACAATCTGGTGGTATTTTACATAGGGCTGATTGCAAACTTAATATATGTAAACAGCTCCCAACCACAACAGTTCCAGCAAAGAAGACGTGGTAGGGACTGAGGTTTCGAATGCTCAGTGTTGATACTCATCTGGTGCCACAAATCTGTGCAGCCTTCTGGCTTCTCATGAAACTGCCTGTGCTCTAATCATGCAGAAGTTTTTCCACAGGTAACAACAGTGTCCCAGGTTTTACTATGGTGTCTTTCCAATCAAATTATGCTCTGAAATCCAGCCTTGTCAGTGGAAGACGTCTGTGAGAACTGTCAGGAATATCTCAGAAGAAAAAAGTCTGTAACTCCACACTGTGATATAAGGACAAAGTAATGAGGAGGGAGAACAAGGGCTCCCAGTCCTCAATGTTTACTTACTTGTTAATTAAATGAAAGAGTGACAGTACAACAAGAAGAAGGAACAACAGTTTAAAACATTACGTATTGGGTTTGCACAGAGAACAGCACAATGCTCAAATAAATGCATCTCACATAGATAAAAATGGTACTTAAGTAAGAATCTGGGACAAAAAAGAAAGCCAAAACACACAAAACCCAACAAACAGCTCAACTTTCTAGGCACTTCCCAAAATTTATTTAATCCCTTCTGCATGGCTCAGGAGACCCCTCAATCTTCAGATTGCAACTCATGGGACAAAATGTTGCATGACAAATGATGAAACACTGAAACACTATTGTACATTGTTTGTGACAGTGCTTTTCATTAGCTTCTAAATCTAGCTTTAAGTCTACTTTGCTTGACTGCCTGTATGATGACGTGCAGGACAGAAAACTCCAGCCTAGGAAACATTACACCAAAGCCTTGATAAGGAAGACTGATTGACAAAATTTGACCACAGTAGCTCTTCAAAGTGTGTTTTGAGGTTTTACTGAGAAAGAGAAAAATATTCTGCTTCAAGTGTTTGTTTCTAACCATGTTTAAATCATGAACACACTTTTGCCCAAATGCTCAGCATTGGAGATAGTTTTTGCTTTATCAGTGTAAGCAGAGCAGTACACTTCCTCAGCTTGTTACGTGGTGTTGAATGCCCCATGCATTCAACTCCTCTGCAGAGATTAAACTTTAAGAGCTGTGGAATTAATTTTTCTTCTTTGCAAATACTAGCCTTTTAGTTTCCTTTCACTGAGACTGCAAGATAGGGTTTACCTTTGAAGGAGTTTTTTACTCTTATATCAATCCTTCTTCCATGTTTTGGCTGTTACCTTCCTGATGAAGGCTGGTGTATGAAGTGCATGTGTACTGACTATTCTACCTGAGTACAAGTTACTTGGTCAAGCATTAATCTGGACAAGTAAGTTGTCACCTCTGCTACCACTGTAGACCTGTGACAATCTTTTAAGAAAATGCCTTACCCACAGCACTAACAGCCGTCTTTTCTTGGCAGACTCAGAGATTTTAGACCTTCTGCAGCCTAACATGGATAATTTTGATAAGACATTTTCTGAAGGATGGTGGGAACAGTTTGGACTCCTCTTGAGAAGGTCACCAATATTCCCCAGGGCACTGAAGACCTTTGACTCATTCTTTTATTCTGAAACTGCCCTTTTATTGTTTCTCTGTTTAATCCTGCAAAATTTATGAGGCAAGCTCTAGTCTCTCTCAGTTTTGCAGCCAAATCGAGGGACAAAGTTTCAGGCCTGCCAGATTTTCTTTTTTTCTATTTTTTCTCCATCTTCCTTAATCATGGCAAGGAGCAAAAGGAAATTTGCCTTTTCAACATGCATGGAAGATTAACTTCAGATAAATAGGTCCTTGAGACCTTTCAAATCTCCTGTATTTAGTTCTTTTTGCTGAACTCTGCTTTCTTCCCAGTCCTCTTCTCAGCTGAGGCAACATTTCCATGACATCCTGCTTTGACAGAAAGATGAACATGTTTACCTTTGATAGGATGAGGTGAAATTAATTTCTTATTTCAGCTTCCTTGTAGCAATTCAGCTGCAGGGAGTATGGCTGAGTATTCTAGAAAGCAAACCCTCTGGATATCATTTGGCTAGGTTTGCGCATATAACTTCAATATTTAGGATGAGAGTTGTCTTTTGTTGTGGAATCAGTGTATGTAAGTATGTGCAGTGACATACAAATGCTTTATGGACAGCTCCTGCAATGTGTACATAGAAACAAAAGACTCACAGAATGTTGCAAGACATTTTAAGCTTTTTTTTTTTTTTTTATGAATTTTTAAGTTTTCTGTTCAGTACAAGTCTGTATATAGTAACATGAACAGAAACTTAAGAAGGCAATTTGGCTTATTTTCATACAAGTCTTTGTGCTTCTGGATCAGAACCACTGAAAGCTGTGTTTACAGCCTGATCCATTAGAGCATGTGATCTATTTTTAGTACCATAAATTCTGAAACACTGAATAATGATACTGAAATTATCATTTATGTAGTTTTAGCACCATAGATGCACCAGAACTGTCCACCTTTCAAGCTAGATAGAGCACAGCACAAGTAAGGAGTCTGGAATTAAAAGGGAATTTTTTGAACAGTAGTGGGAGAACTGTTAAATTTCCAAATTTGTAGAGGGCTATTAAAATTTTTGGATGGAAAAAAAATTATGGATATGATTAATAGTTCTCAAAAACAATTTGCTGTGTGTTGCTTCATGCAGATTCTGGATGTATAAGGTCATTACTAGACCAAATATCTCCAGGTTTGTGGAATGTGGGGGGGGATGTGCTAATAGATTATGATGCTGCAGCTCCAAGCCTGTATATTTCAGCTGGCTAGCCAGGTTCTTCACACTTTTACCCTAACCCTTTTTCTGTCTTCAAAATTATATTTTAAAAGTTGAAGTTTATTTCTGAGAAAAGAAATTGTGATTAATTGTCAGCATTGTTATGTCTATACTTATGTTTCCAGAGACCCAGAATGAAGTATGCAGAAACAAGGAGTTTTCAGGTGTGGTTTATTTTTTTTCTTCAGTTTTGAGCATATTTGTCCAATTGGAAAGATCAGATAATGCCATAGGGTAGTAGATTTAGTTTCATACTTTATTTTCTCATTTAAAACTATGAAGAGTATACTTTTGTGCCTTCCTTCTACTCAACAGATATTGGTCTGTTATTAAAATAATAAAATATCTCAGCAATATAGTCTTTCCTTGATAGTCTGTTCGATATGTTTTTAGAATGTAATTAAACCATATCAGTGAAGTGACAGCTGAGTGCTTAATCATTTCTCTTATACCTTGAGAAAATGCTTCATAAAGTAATTGGGAATTTAAGTGCAGCTAGCTTTTTTTGGCTTTCATTTTCAACGTATTATCTACTTCTTGCTGTGCACCAAAAATATGTGAATAGATGTACACTTCGTCCCAGCATTTCACAGAATTATAGAATCAGTAAGGTTGGAAAAGATCTCCAAGATCATCTAGTCCAAACGTCCACCTACCACCAATACTGCTCACTTAACCATGTCCCCCAGTGCTACATCTCCACATTTCCACATCTCCACACCACTAGGGACAGTGACTTCACCACCTCTCTGGGCAGCCTGTTCCAATGTCTCACTACTCATTCTGAGATTAATTTTTTCCTAATATTTGTCTTATTTGAAAGCTTTTGCAGCTGAATCTTCCAAAATAAAAACTATGAGTAATGTATATCATATGTTTAGGACACGTGACAAATGCCAATGCATGTTTATGGCCAATCTTGAGTTTGTACCACAGGGTGTGAACATTTAGAGTGTACAGTCCTGAATGACCAACCATCCTGAACCACTGCTGTTGAAGTTGACACCTCCAACTCAGCTATAGCACCACATGGCCAGCATTGGACCAAGAGCTAATTGCGTTCTGCAAAGAGTAATATCTTAGACAGTAGTCTTGGGAAACCTTTTTTTTTTCCTTTCCTAGTGCTGAAGAAGCCCAGATAACAGAATATGCCCTGAAGTTTAATTTAAATAAAGTTCCAGAACCAACAGGGGTCTGAGTGATTGGTCTTTGTCACACACACAGATTACGGAGATGATGCTCATTAATTTAGCTTTTAAACTGTGACCATTTGATACTGATCTATACAGTTCAGTCCCACAACTCTTGGGAAGTCAGTATTGTCATAGGAATTACTACAAGAATAGTATTCCAGCATTCTGGAAGTACTTTGCCTCATCAGCCTTTGACCAATAAGGAAGTTCAGAGTGTGGAATATTATTTTTTTTAAAACTCCTTAATGAAATTAAGTCAGCTATTTAATCTTTAGCAGGACTTCTGAAGTCATTTATTCAATAAAGAAGTAGGATCACTTTATAACAAAGCACCTCAAGTAAGTGATTTTGATTTATTGCTGTGTATGGGGAACATACACTGCGTCTCAAGTAGCTTTTTGCTGGGTACACTTTATAACTGAATCTAGGTTATGTGTCATATAGTGTCATATAGTCATATAGTGTGCTTCGGCTTTGTTCTTGTTGGATTTTTTTTGCTCTGCTTTCCCTCTTGTCTGTTTCCAGCAATTTGAGTGCTTTCATGGCAATGTTCATGTCAAAGATTTCCATTAAGGACATGCCCTTATGATGATATAAACTTCTAGCTTTGTTTTAAGTGGTGGGAAAGGGGCAATAGGGCTTACATCAAGAATAATGCTTGTGAACTTTTACACATTCGAAATGTAGTCTTGGAGCAAACCTAGGGAAGAACAAGACCAGAGGCTTTTCACATGACTGCAAAGAGCACTATATGTGAAAGGTGGCCATCTTGTTCCACATTTTCTCAATGAAAAAGCAATGATTAAAACTTTCTAGACTGTAAAACATCCTTTTTTGAAAATGAACAGCCTTCTTCTGTGTGTCATTTCTGACCGATTATCTAACTCGTAAAGTTTATGCTGTGCATTAGACCATGCGGTGCTCTTTTGGCCAATGCAAAGCTGTTAGCCAATATGGCTATACAAGGAAAAACATTCTCTCCTTTGTTCCAGTAACTTAGCTTTTATTTTCAACCATCAACAGCAAGCTGCTCACCACAGCTCCTTGCCCAAACCGGAGGATCTCTGCTTCAAACATTATCATCTGTGCCCTACAGAGCTGCCACAATTCCTAACAGATGGTGGATGTCTATGCTCTGCATTGTTTGGATTAAGCTGCAGAAGGACTCTATATGAGTAATATTCTGCTATGGCATGGAACAAGCCAAACTGGGAAAATTTGGTGACAGCACTGTAAGCCACAAGTCACACTAAGCATCACAGCTCACGCAGTGTGATACACTTGCCTGAAAACCCTTGAAACAGGGAAAATGACATTAAAAATAGCATTTTTTTCCAAACTTCTAAGTTTCCTCATTTTTATTAATGTTTTTTTGACCCGAGCTTCTGTGGTTTAATTTCCTGTAGATATCAAATATCAGTGAATCAAGCAAAGACCTTAACCTTTAGTCCCTTTTGCATTTGAAGCTACCTCACTTTGACAGTATTTTAACTGGTGTTAATTCCCCTCCCTTTCTTCCCCTCCTCCCTTAATGCTTGCTCTTCAAAACTGTAAATTTTAAATTTTAAAATTCTACAATATCACCCTGTACTGTACACTAAACTGAGCTGCCTTTATTAATTGGGTAGCTTTTGAACACCACCAACACACCAGAAAGCAATTTTTGAACTGTGGTTAGATATGATTTGTTTTGCACAAGGGCTCTGGGACTGCTCTCTGTGCCATTCAGATCAGCATTTGCACTGTCTGACATAGAGGAGCCATGGAACTGCTGTTTTGCACTATTTCACAGTGGTTCTCCCTGAGAAAGCTTGCATGACATCAGGACCCTGTATTTGCAACATGTTTATGCTCCTGTGATAGAAATGTCCCCCTGCTAAGGTGCCTCAAGTCTTCAGCAGCATCTCAGGGTGATCAAAGTTCCAGTGAGCTGAGGAACCAAGAAATTTCCAACTTCAGAGATCAGTAAACGATAAAGGATTTAACTCATACTGTGCCAAAGAAATGAGAAGAAAGCATAGCATAGCTGTACCTTTCTCACTTTTCTACCGTTTTCCACTACTTGTTTTTCTTTATTTTTCTTTTTAAAAATCCTCTTGGGGAGGTTGCTCAGACGAACGATTCATCTGGACTATACCTTGCCAAATTCTTGTTCCGGGAAGGTTCAGATTGGATATTAGGAACCATTTCTTCTCAGCAAGAGCGGTGAGGCAGTGGCACAGGCTGCCCAGGGAGGTGGTGCAGTCACCGTCATGGGAGGTGTTCAGGAGCCGTGTGGATGTGGCACTGAGGGACGTGGGCAGTGCGCGTGGAGGGGTGGGCTGGTGGTTGGACTGGGGGTTCTTTGAGGTCTTTGCCAACCTTCATGATTCAATGATTCTATGAATTTTTTATGTTCATTTCTTTCTAAATAAAACCTCTAAATATCATTACTGGTATTACACCAGTAAATATTTACTTGGTTACTTGCTTACTTCTCAGGCAATACCCCAGCAGCGCACACACTTTCTAAAGACCAGGCTGCAGCCTCTTAGAGACTAAGCTGCCATGTGCTACCATCAGTGCCAGCAAATATCACTTACTCTTTTTGCATTCTTTGATTTAAAGACATCATCAGTCTTAGAAAAATTTACCATGAATGAATAGAAACACTCCCCTGGGTCTGGGTTCCTGGTATCTTGGGGGCTTTCCTCTGAGCAGGCAGGGTTCATGGAGTGGACCCAGTGGATGACTGGATATTCTTCAATCATCCCCATGCTGTGCTGCACAGCCATACCACAGCAACACTACACTTCCAGAATAGATAGGCTCAGTCTAGCTACTGGCACATCCCCCTCACACAGCCTTTCTCTATGTTCTTGGAACTGCAAGGCATCCAAACCCAGAAGCCATTTCAGGACAACAGCTGCCAGGATTAGTTTCCTGGGATGAGAGCGTTTTGAGGAATTTGAGGTTTTTTCAAGCTATGGAGCCTGAAATAGCTTGGCATCTTCACACTGCTGGCTTTTGTTTGTGGAGCCTGCAAGCTATTTTGATGGTCAGTTCCTATCAATCATGTGGATTTTTACATTTTTTAACTTTTGAATTTGTAGAGTGTTTATTATTATTATCATTATTTTATACCACATTCAAAAAAGGATTTGAGGAGTTCTGGTTTTCTAAAGGGGAGTTTATACTTCCCACAATATTTTCTGTCTTTCCTCCTTTTGGCTGTTGTCTCAACAGCTTTTATTTTGCTCAGCCCACTCTCATCTTGACTTTTGCCTTTGATTCTGTTGTGAGAGGCTTATGCATTTGAAAACACTAAAGCTAGAAAACCTCCAAAACTCAGGGTATTTTGACTAAAACTTTCAGGAGTGGTTAAGCCAGACTTTTTTTCCCACACACAAATAAGGAATAGTTCACTCTCCTCTTTGGTCACCTGCACACCACATCCTGCAGAGAGGTCTGGGCTGATGTGTGCTGAGGCAGCAGAGCTGCATGAAAATGCTTCTACACTAAGCTGGAGTTTAAGACATTCTCTGCCTGCATTTCTTCTCTTGGCCTTTTGGTGTCATTCTGTGATTAACAAGGAGAGTGAAGAGCCACATAATTGCCTCTACGCTTGTTTCGGAGCAAAGCAGAGTTTGTAGCAAATGATAATATCTGCTAAAAAGTCATAGAAAACACAGCAAATCTCCTGAAGGTTAAGGATGGAGCTAGACCTATATAATGGATCCAGATCCCAGAGGGCATGAAGAAAGGTGTACCCATCTATTTGTGTCGCTAAGATAACTTCATATTTAGGTCCATGATGCTCAGCTATAAATGAGATGGGTTGAAATGCTAAGGAGACTCCTACATGGCCCTGCCATGTGCTGGAGAGCATATCCTGAGGATAATGTTGGCTGGCTGTGTGGCACCAATACCACTTGGTGCAATCTGGGGATGGGGAGGAGAGCACAAACGTTGGAAATACAGGGAGAAAACTACAAGAGTTCTGCTGCTAAAAAGGAGAACTCAGAAACTGAAATTGAAGAAATGAGGTGGTCAGGGTAAGGTACTGTGTGACCAGCAAATGAGGGGCTGTAGCATAACGAATAGGCAAGTTGGAAAACATTTATCTGCATTTCTCCAGGACACCAGGATGGCTGCACTCTGGTACACACTCATAAAATCATAGAATGTCCTGAATTTGAGGGAACTTCAAGGATCATCAAGTTGCATGTGTTCTTGTGGAGAGACAATGAGCACGAAAGGGCTGAATATATATCAGGGAATTAAAAGCCTGGTAGAGCTGAATCGGCAATGTTTTCTTGTTTGCTGATTGGTCTGGGGGAAAGAGAAATGAGTTAATAGCAAGTTTTCCTAACAATTAAAAAAAAGAAGTCATATCCACTACTTCCTTTGATCTAAAAGAAAATAGTCTAGTACTCAGAGGTGTGTGTTTGTGTGTAGGAGCATAACGGAGTTTTTAAAAAGAGCTGTATCTCATTTATCACTTGCAAAATCCATATTCATTTAATAAATACTTCAGCATGTTTACTTGTGTGGATGGCTGCCTGTTCGTATAGCTTCTGCCTCCTTAAACAAAAGAGACTGTGAGTCCTGAATATTCTCTGCAGAATGCTTCCTGTCTACTCTGAAAGCTGAGCCCTGCCTTTTTTCATGTATGTGAGACTACAGGAGGAGCTTCCCAATCCCTCGGCTTGCCCAGAGAGGCAACAGAGAGCTGCTGACAGCCAACTATGCTGTGTTTTGTTCCTGTGATTGTGGCTCAGCCATACAAGGCTTCCTAGATTTCTCTATGATATTACTGACAAGGGCTGTGATGCTATTCCTGCCTCAAACTAAAGTTTTGCAGTTTTATCTCCTTCACTGAAATATATATATATATATATATATATATGTATTCAGATTCCATTAAGTGATGCAGATGAATAAAATTCATATATTGAACACACTGGAGCAAGTATGTCATGGGTGATGACATGGGTCAAAGATAGACTCAACCAGTCAATCTCTACAAACTCAGTCTGAACTACATTTTGTTTCTGCAGAGGAATTACTCAGCACTTGAGTCTGTTATGTTGAAAAGTTTAATCGCTGTTTCAGGATCTACAAAATTCAGAGGCACTTGAGATGAGGTGTGATAATGCAATCCTGCCAACCACTATGGAAAAAATAATTTCTTTTCTGTGGAGCTATACTGCAAAAGACAATTTAATGTACTGTTTTCCTGAGGCCTTCTCTACCAGCTAAAGGCATGGAGAAAAGCTTTGCACTTGTAGAGGAAAAAACATGGTTTCCTTTTTCTAATAAACTCTCTCCAAAGAGTAGTTTTGCTTTCTTTGAGTACAAACACATATTTATTGCAATTGGTGCTGACTGTGTTTGAATATATGTTATAAGTAATACCAAAAATAACTTCATTTTCCTTTAGATGCTTGGTACAAATCTTATGAGGACTGGCTGAGGGAGCTGAGATTGTTCAGTCAAGAGAAGAGGAGGCTCAGTGAATACCTCATTGCTTTCTACAATAACCTGAAAGGAGGTTGTAGCGAGATGGAGGTTGGCCTCTTCTCCCACATAACAGTGACATGACAAGAGAGAATGTCCTCAAGATGTGCCAGGAGAGGTTCATGTTGGATATTAGGAAAAATTTCTTCTCAGAAAGAGGGGTGAGGCAGTGTCACAGGCTGCCCAGGAAGGTGTTGGAGTCACTGTGCCTGGAGGTGTTCAAGAACCGTATAGATGTGACACTGAAAAACATCGTTAGTGGGTATGGTGTGGATGGGCTGACTGTTGGACTAGATGATTGTAGAAGTGTTTTCTACACCTTAATGATTCTAAATATTTCTAGAACTTTTGAAAATACTGTGAAAATGGTCTATTTCCTTTCTTTTTCCCTTCTCCCCTTTCGAGTAAATCTGTCTCTAGGAATAGGTACAGGCATTCAATTCTGCAGCACATCCAATTAAAAAGGCTGAAAAAAAAAATCAAACAAAAAAAAAATTAAGGAACTTAGACATTTTTGCTGCTTTCATTTCACAGTTTTGCTGGTTTATATTCTCCTTGTCTTGAAACTCCCAACATGGTGAAAAATACTTATGAGGTTCTTTATAGAACAAGGATTTAGCCTTCCGTGGATCATCTGGGGAGAATTTTTCTAGTGCACAGGAAAGATGTGACATTGGCACTTCCTCTACCACAGCCAAGATGCTGAAGAATAAGCATGGATTCCTATTCCAAAGTGTTTCATGACCCAAACACGAAGTCTGAGTAGATGGATTGACAATATAAAAAGCTCTTGGTATGCTCCAGAACATACTCGCAGCTATTTTCAGGCATGAGAATCAGACAGTCTTTCTCTACTTCATAACAATGGCAGTGAGGTTTGAAAACCACTGGATTTTTTCACAGACACAGCACTGAGCAAGCCTGATCTCTCCAGCCCATTTAAGGCAATGGCAGGACTCATTAACTTGCATGACTTCAGAATTGGCTGCAGTCATCCTGGCTGGTACCTTCACTTCACACTAGGCTTGTTGTCTGGACCTAGACCTGCACCAGTCCTGTAGAGGTTGCTTGGCAGTCTCTGCAGAGATGCTGCAGAGAGCAACCCACAGTCGGACGGGTGTGCTTTGGGAAGGAGGACATGTGTAGGTCTGCCCATGGCATGCTCATTCTCCAACTCTAGGAAATGCAGGTGGCTCAGGACAAAGGCCTTGATGGCTCTTCCTAGATGAAACTTCTGAAGTCTTTCATCTTTAGGCCTTTCCTCCATCCCTTCAGACCCCTCCACGCTGATAGCACGCCAACATCTGGTGTCCTCTGGAAGAGGTTTTTTGTGCTTCTTCAGCCTCCTTTTGAGTGATGTTCAGTCATGTTGCAGGAAGGAAAAAATGCATTTTTAAAATCCTGTAGCAAAGCGCTGGCCTCCTTCCATAAACCCTATTCTCTGCAGAGATGGGAGACAGAAGTACTTTTTTGAACCAATTCTGATCTTGAACTATGGAGTTTGGTCTGAGGTTTCATGCTGAGGTTTGGAGCGACTCACATTTTGCAAACAGGTCTACTCAGTCTCATAGAGTTACACCACCTATTTAAGGTAGAAATATGCAAGCGAGTACATAATGCACGCTGCCTGCCCGCTCCAAACCACAAGTTGCTCAAAAAAGCCAGTGGTGAATCCTGCTGGGAAAGTTCAAAATAACGAAAGAACAGCCACTTCTTGCTCTGTTGCTGCCTATGACAGCATATATAATGCGATGCCAAGCCAGACAGGGAATGCAAAACTAGAAGATAGTTAATACATGTTTCAATCAGTTACTCAAATGTTTTGTTAGTACATTCTGTCATGATTTTAGTGCTCTTGATCTTGCAGAAAATATGCAGCCCAATTAGAAAAAAGCTTGTGTATTTTTAATTCTTTTGCTCAGAATATTTCTTTATGTCTTACAGCTCAGGACACACCTTTTCTGCCAGAAACTTAGCTCCAGTGTGAATGAATTCATAGCTATCTTTTAAAACAGGTAACATGGTAATGCCTTTAAAAGATTTTCACATAGCTCTAGATTTTGCAGAATGACAACAACAAAACATCAGAAAAACCAACATTGGAAAGTGTAGAGCTAATGGAAACAGATGCATTTTTCCACGTTCCTTAAGAAAAACAAAAGCAGCTGCCACTTTTTTTGTTGAATAGTATTTCTGATTGGTCTGAATGTGTTCTGTGCTATTCTTTTGCTCTAATGGGGGCAAATGAAATATTCTTCTGCATAACCCAGGGGAGCTGTTAGCCATCTCCTCTTAATTTGAGTGATCTTTAGATTTCTTATATGAGGTTCTGAATCAGACAAAGTGCTCAGAGTCAGCTCTTATCTCTACATAGTAAATAAGGGTGAAATTTAAAAAAGGCCATTAGCAATCAATACGGGTGGGATATTTAATTTCCAGAACATGCTTGTTTTGTTTTATTGCTCTAGACCCTAAGAGTTCCAAGGGATTATTTCCTTATTATTACATTTGCAGCATTTTTTCTACATAACTTACCCTTTTCTGCTCGCACTATTTGCTGTTTGACTGACATATTCTTGTGGTATGCTACCTTGCTGACAAAACAAAGGAAAGTGGTCTCACTGGAGCAGGTAAGGCTGCACTACCCGGCAGCCATGATGCCAAGGGAATTATGAAAAGGAATAGCCAGACCCCTCCCTTGAGATGGGAAGTACTTCTTATCTGCCAGCTTGGGAGCTAGAGCCAATTCACTGCGCTGAGTTTTGTGTCCATGGTAGAAAAGCAGAAGCTGTTCCAAGTATAGCTCCCTCAGAACTGTTATTCGGGGAAAAAAATAGACAGCTGTGCTACATAATGTCTTAATGATATGACATAACCAAACTAAAAGAGGGGAGATTTAGATTGGATATAAGGAAGAAGTTTTTTAATGATAAGAGTGGTGAGGCACAGGTACAGGTTGCCCAGAGAGGTGGTAGATGCTCCATCCCTGAGGACACTCAAGGTCAGGCTGGAAGGGGCTCTGAGCACTCCATAGGTGTCCCTGTTTGTTGCAGGGGAGTTAGACCAGATGGCCTTTAAAGGTCCCTTACAACTCAAATGATTCTATGATAATGATTCTATATTTTCTATAGTGTAATAGGCAAAATGCTGTTGGGCAGACATTGGAATTGCTTGTGCCTTTTGTTCTATTCATGGATAACACCATTTATTCTCAAAACTGAGAAAATAAGTCAGACTAGAACTATTTTTGGAAAAAAAAAGAGAGAGTGGAGAATATGGTGGCAAAACTGCTGGTTTCGATCTGTAAAGTTAGAGTTGCAGCTTGCTTGAGAGCAGTCAGCGTGTGATGTGATGAAAAAGTGGACTTACCATCACAACATTAAAAAGCAGAGGGAAGCTACATTAAGCAAGGAGAGAAAGTTGTCTTTTTTCTGCAGGTGTTCAAAAGCTGTGAGCAGCTCCTGTTAGACAAGATGGGTATTTCACTCAGAAAAATCTGTACGCAGTCCCTCATAGAGTCATTTTGGCTTTATGCATGTAGTCTTAATGAGATTTATATGCAGCATGTTGCTTTAGTGTCAACTATCCGATGCTATAACATTGATTTGAGGATTAAGTATAAAAAAAAAAAAGTCACAAAAATGACTTCACTTCTTCTGCAGTCTGCAAGTTAATATTATGAAAGCCGAACAAATTTACCCCAAGTAAGATTAGATTCATATCAAGTCTATCTCTAAGCATATGACATGACTTGTTTCACATACATACTCAAAAATAACTATTTTTGCTGTATTTATTAAAGTAGAATTTTTATGTAATATATGAAAGACTTCCAGAAATAGTTTTCTATTAATCAAAATCATTTTGGAAGCAAATCATGTCATATAGACATAGAAACAAATTTAGCTCTGTGTACTCCTAACTAAACTAACTAAAATATCCTAACAGATATTTTTTGCTTAGCTTTTCAACATCTTTGAAGCATAAAATTAATGCAACCTAATACATAAAGCCTTAGTCATTTGTCATTAGATCTATTACATCTACGTAGGAATATTATAAATCTGCACTTTATTTTTTAAAGAGCCCATAAGCTTGTTCATTATTACCTTCACATCTTAACTTTGTCAAGACTGATAACTTAAAAATCCAGCATAGACTGTGATGCAGCACTTTCCTGGTGCAAGCTGAACCTAGGCATTTGCTATCAATTATGAATTAATGCTGCCTATAATACATATGGTACACGCTGTGCCATGCATTTTCCTGGCAGGTAGGCAGCATGTCCTTTCACCAGTGATCCTTTAGTGGGTAAGCAGAAAAAATCCAACCATGAAGTACCTGCACCAAAAACTTATTTACTGATATCACCTGTGCCAACTTCCAAGGGGCTTTTTTGCTGTTTGTGGGCAGCACAGACCTCAAATGGAGTCCCAGAGCTTTGCACAAAAGACAGGAGCCTATCAGAGGAAAGGATGGACTGAAAGGGCTGGTTTTCTGAATGTTACTTCTTGAACTGATGATAGTGAGGTATCAAACATTTAAAGAACAATGAATGTTTTAGTGGGTTAAAGTGAGTATTAATAGCTTATCTATATGGCCAGGAGCTTTTCCTACAAGCTTCCTCAGCCAGGAATACTGTGTATCATGTTATCCATTAGGAAGGAATTTCTTTTTAATCTTTATTCCCCTTTCTTTATTTAGGCACCAATTATTTTATTTACACATGCAGAATCGCATGTATGCTCCCAGAACAATAACAGTGTTTGAAAATTCATCTAAGAATCCCAAGGATTAGCAGGAGAGAGCTTTGGCACATTCCTTAAGCCTGAACCAAGTAAAATGTAATAGTAAAAAAGAAAAAAAAAAAAAAGAATAAAAGCGTTTTTAACCTAATTAAGGTTAATGGGCCCTAAATAGGCATGAGTAAGTAATCATCCTTAACAAGAATTAATTTTGCAGCTGATAAGATGGGAAATTCTGCAAGCACACTTTAAAGTCAGGATTAAAACTGAACATCGTCTTGATAAATAAGACAAATAATGTGGGGAAAAAGAAAAGGGCTTTCATCTGATAGGGACAGAAGCAACTGCAAATAAGATCAGCCAATTGCATGAGCACAAGAGAGGAAGGATGGGCTAGTCAACAGCTGGGCTGATTGCACCTGGGTGGTCAGTGCCATCCATGAAATGAATGCAGGGTTGGCTCAGCACCTTGTGCTCAGGCAGTCCTACGGGTCTTCCATGGAGCTGGTGGGCTTCAGCAAAGTCACTCTGGAGTATGGACCGCTTACATGTTGACAGGCAGGAAACCTATGGCAGCATAAGGGTTTTGAAGTGCTTCTTCTGCACACTGTTATTTTAATGGTCATGAAACACAGCAGTTTTATTCTTCTAAGTGAAACATAACTGCTGAGCTGGAAGACATCATTATCTTCAATTGTACCCTGTTCCTGAGCACAGATGGGATACAATTGTTAGGTTAAAACACTGGCTTATATTCTCATTAATTCTCGACCCCTTCCTTGCTCAGTCCATACCTCCTCACCCTTCGGGGTACAAGAAAGGCCAGCTGGCAGCAGTGTCTCAGTGATCAGCTTGTCACGAGTTTGGTGTTTGAAACAGACAGGGCAAATGAACATACCAACATCATAACATCCATAATTTTTGCTTTCTCTCCATTCTCTGCAACCTTACAAAATGTGAACGTTAATGCTCCTTTTATCCTAGTTATTTCTTGCACAAGCAAATACAATCTTTCAAAGTTGCTGAATATTTGTCTTGAGCATTTGACAGGCATCAACAGTTTAGGTGACATTCCACAATTTAGTTACACATATAGTTAGCATATACACAATACAGTTAGCGTAGACAACTGACTCCAGCAAATCACTGTCATATTTCTGAAAGATGACAACAACAGTGGTAATGTGATTAATTTCTTTTCTATGACAAAATACCATTTTAGGCAAAATTTTCTTTGATAGAATAACCTGCAGATAGACCTGCAGGTCAGGGCTCCATTGTAGAATAAATTGTAAGAATGCAACTTTCTAAAGTGGTTATAATCATCATGGCTTATCGCTTAACTTTCTAATGCTATTTTTCAAAGATTTGGAGAACACTGAAGGAAGTGTACAACTTTTCACAGGGACAAAGATGCAGCTTCATCCTGGAAACTTAGAGATATTCCCCCAAAGCCTTTGTTTGCCCTAATATTCCATAATGTTAGGCTTTTAGAGTCGATAACCCATTAGTAATCAAGAGATGTATCATTTATTAATTATGCACCATATTAATATTTAATCTTTTGGGTTGCCGAGCATATTTCTAAATCTACTTTTTAATTACATTAAAAAAAAATAAATCTTCAAGGCAACCATTAGAAAAGTCATTTTTCTGCGCATTATGACTTCAATTACTTTGAAACAGCTGTCTGTGAACTCCTCATGATGGTACAGTACTTGGTAAAATGGCCATCTCAGCTCATCCAGGCTCTTCGCTTGTTTGAAAGCTAATTGAATATTAGAGCAAAGGGAATGTTACAAAGAATTTCCTATGAGCACTAAAGTAGTCTGGAATTAGCCCTGGAAATGTGGTGCCAACCGCCCGCCACTGCCTGCTTGGCAGGAGGGCACTGGCTGGTGGTACACGACGACCTGCCTCTGGCCCCACCATGATTCTTGGCTCAGCACACAAAGTAAAACAGAAGTGTTAAAGAGTCTTTCTGCCTCTGGATTGTCTTGGGAAACAGAGAACTTGGAGGGAGTCAATGAGAGGGCAGTAACAAAGAGAGGGACAGATTCTTTAGTACGATCTGCTATGACAGGACAAATGGAAATGGTTTCAAATTGAAAGAGGGGAGATCTAGACTGGACAGAAGGAAGAAGTCTTTATAAAGTAAGTGTGGTGAAGCACTGGAACAGTTTGCCCAGAAAGATGGTGGATGCTCTGTCTTCGGGGATGCTCAAGGTCAGTCTAAACAGGACTCTTAGCGCACTGATCTAGCTGTAGGTGTCCCTGTTCATGACAGGGGAGTTGTACTAAGTGGCCTTTAACAGTCCCTTTCAACTCAAATGCTGATGATTTTATGATGAGGGTTCTATGGTCACTCCATCTTCTTGGAGGTGCCCAGATGCAGGATGTGCAGATGGAGTGGACTCACTCGGATAGGCTGGTGGATGTGCGTCCTGATCATCCCTTCAAATTCTTCAGATGGTTGCAGATTGTGTAAAACCTCAGGTCCCATGCCCTATGCTCAGTAATTTGCCTGAGAAAGCAGAAGTTTCCTCCATAGCTTTGCAACATTATTAATAATGATAATGAAGTTACAGCAGACCAGTGCTCCATCAAGCTAAATATGTGCAGAGACAAAACAGAAAGCATTTTGTTTCCCAAAAGATCAAATCTGATGAATCATTTCTTTTAAGTGGCTTTTTTCCTCAACAGACCTTGAACCTATCAGAGAGAAGTTTTAGTTGCAAGGCACTCACAAAAAGGTTTCTTATGGTTTCATTTGTCAAAATCTTAGCTTGGAAAAATGATAGAGGAAATGTTTTCTTACCTCCGTACCTTACTTACCTCCTCCAGCTGTACAAAAGGCATTTGTTCCCTTATATGATAACCAGCCCTGACTAGATAGGAATACATGAGAGCGTTTGTTTGAATGTTTTTGATTTTGTAAGGAAACTTTCTATGTTTGTACAGTAATCTTAGAAAGAGAATCTGAAAATACATCCCTTCATTAAAAGAGCAGTAAGTTACATACAAAGAAAACAATCTCAATGTTCTTAACACTGTGCTTATTGGGGTTTTCAGTTGAATAAAGACAAAGGAAAGTTAGGATGAATTACCTACAGGGCTGAAATCAGACTACATAAAAAAATCTACATTAAATCTCAAAGGGTGTATTTCTTCTAGGAACATAATGGCCTTGTTTCAGTGAAACTCCTTCCGCTTTACACTACAGAACAAGAAGGAGAAGTTATGAATGTGTTTACATTAGGTGAACATACTCCTGAAATAAAAGACTGTCTGGATTCTGACTCTGGCTGAAGCCCTGATTATTGAATATGACCCTGACAGCACTTAATAATGAACTCCAAACCAAACAAAAAATACAGGAACAAAGTCTAATGTTTAATTGCTTGAAAAGTTTTACATTCAAATTCAGGGTTGATAATGATTTCCTCTACTTTAAAGCTAGATTCTGTCCTTTCTTGGAATGAAACATTATTAGTATAAAGAGCTTTATATAAAGACATTTGGGGTGGATAGCATCTATGCCACCCAAAGAAAAATATTCTCCCTTCACATATGTATTCTTATGTTAATCTACATAAATAAAGTTCAGAAATAGGGAGGAATACCTGTGTTCCTATTACTTGCACTAAAACACTTGCTTTTAAAACTATACATGTATATGTATATTTGGCTGAGTAGATCAAACCTCTTCAAAAGGTAGAACCTGTCAAAGCTGGATCGTGCTGCAGGCCCTGAAAAGGGACGATATTTGTGGATGCCAGGCCTCTTGGGTTCAATTCTCCCAGCCGTTGACGCTCTTTATTGCTCTCAACAACTACTCTTTCCCTCCATTTTCCCATGTGGGCCTTTTAATTTATGAAGTGATGGTGAGTCACTTAATGATGCTGATGATGGGAATGGTGCCATGGAAGTAGCCAAGCATGATTTCCCTGGGGAGGTGAGAACAGGCTTGGGGGATATTTCTGCTGGTAGATGGGGGGACATAGTCCCAGAGAGTGATGCTGGCAAGGCAGTGCTCAGGAAATGCTTCCAGGGGCTTCATAGGGAAAGCAGTTCCTTAGCACTGTTAACTCGTCTCCGGGTTGGTCCTCTTATGTCTTGGTGTTAATGCTACATATACCTTGCAGAGGAAAATAATATTGATACGTATCCTTGATTACATATCTGATTAAAATGAAGGCTGATTTTTCCATTAAGCTATACAATAGGCAGTTCCTTGAGTTTTCACAAGACATTAAAGGAATGAAGCATTATGAAAAAGACATTCTGTTACAAAAGCACACTAATCAATACTGAGAACACTGGTTATAAATTATTCAGATTTGGTTATAAACTACTCAGATCTAAGAAAGACACAAAACCTAAGAGTCTGCAGTGCAGTCAGTTGGATGCAAAAGTGTGACTGCCTCACCTGTGAAGTACCAATACAATACTCTGCATCTTTCTGCATCCAAATAGTCACAGTACAGAAATGGCTGTTTCACTGGATTATAGGAAATAAATCACTGAGTGGCCTTGCCCCCGATAGACCATGATCGCTGTAACTTGTTGTGCATTCTTCCTTCACCACACATTAATTTTTAATGAAACCATTTCAAAATAAAGTCATAATGTGGATCATAAATCACAAAATGGTGGTAATAAACCACTTTGGTTTATATTAGCTCTGAGCAGACGATACTTAAGCATTTCCACCATTAGCATGGAATATGTGAGCATTCTCCACAAAACATTTCCTCTATTACTTCCATCTTAAACTGTGGAAATGTGGGAAGCAAAGCCAGTTCCAATCAACCTCTGGGTCACTATTTATTCTCTTAATTGAATGATCATAAGCTAACAAGAGAAGATTTTTAGCACTTTTCTGACAGCTGCAAGCATTTTTCAGTGACATAGAGTTATAAAAGCAATGCTGCCAGCTACAGCTGAGATAGAGAATGGAATGAAGGGGAGGGATGCAGAGACATGGTTAACTGACATGAGGGCTAGACAAGAGTAAATAACAATATTTTATTATCATGTAGCATGCAATATTGATTGATCTTAAAGCGTTAACAGGCAGACCCATGCTGCAGATCTGTAATATAGAATATAAATAATTTCTTCTATTCTTATAATTACTTTTATTAATTACTCTGCTTCTTGATGGCTTCTTCCTCATTCCGTTGACCTTAATCGGGTTTATAGTATACAGGTAAGAGGAGTAACTCAAAAGAAGATCTAGTCTGTACAAGCCAAAGTTCCCTACATACTGCAAGTGCCTGGGGTCATAGCTGTCTGGAGACTGCGCAGATCAGCTTTTCATTGCTGGGCTGTCTTTCCAGACATAGATCTGTTTGCAGGCCATGTAATAGTCTGAATATGTCCAGTTATATATAGCTGCCGTGACTTGAGCAGGGAATAAAGGCTGTTACCTCTCACAAGAAGGCTCTTCTTGCTTAAACTCGGTGAGGCACAAAAGCTGTCAGAACAGACCTTATGCTTCTGTGTAATACACATGAAGGGCCAGCCTTGGAACAAATAAGATTACTTATAGGCATCAACTAGCACTTTATTAATTCTCAAGCTTTAAGAATTTACATAATGATTCCTTTGGCACCTTTTACACTTGCTTTCTTTTTTATTTCCAAGCATTCAAGAATCCTGGGGCTCATCACAATCAAAAGGCAAAATATAATTTCAAGTATATGTTTCATGACCCTGAGTTAATATGAAGTTTGTATTCACACCTGCATGCACAAGCTTTGGGAAGCTCAAATATAATTTAACATTAAAAATAAGCAAATATTTTTAGTTTTGGAGAGAGAGTCGTGGCATCAGTATTCAGAGGAAAGAATATATAAGCTTGAATGCAGTTTGAGGCTATGACTGAAGACTTAGTTACGTGCATTTATTATGAAAATAGCTACAGTTTGATAAAACGGTGCTTTGATATCTTAAGAATGCATCTACCATCAGTCAGAAAATACCTTATAAGTTGAGTCAAATGAAAGAACAACTGAGAATTTATAAGGGTTTAAGACATTTAAATAGCCTGTCTTCTCCAATCCAGTGGAGCAGAGCTGGTTTCTGTAGAGCGCTCATCCCAGAAAAGTTGGCTGTGCAGCCCTGGTGACTGCACTTCTGTCTCCACAGGGCTGGCTACCTTTCCTGCTTCCAAGTGGATCCACCAGGAGCTGACTTCACTGAGACCCTGTGCTCTCTGGGCAGGAACTTCTGAAAATAAAAACTCTTAGATGGCTCCCTTCTCTCAAGCTTACCTCTCCAGCTAGCTATAGGGTCTGGGCTCATTACCTAATCAGGCAGAAAAATTGTATCATTGTAGTGATTTTACAACAAGCACTAAGTGAAAAAGATTGATGGAAAACAGGTTGCAGATTTCTGATTAAGGGTCAGAAGGACCTAATGACATAGTTTACATTTCACAAAGTGATTGAAGATGATGGGACAGACACATGCCACTGGAAAGGCCTTAGGAAGAAAGACATCTAACCCACCTTCTAGACTCAAAGAGGAACAACTGACATTTCCTGAGAGATGGTCTCAACCTGAAACTGAAGATCTCTAGTGATAAGACTTCCAAGCTTATCCAGACAACCTTTGCTTCTGTCTAATAGTATCTAAAAGAAATCTTTCCTTCTGTGCTTACTTTTCAGTGTGCTCTGACAAAAAGAGTGTTCTTTCCAACAGTTTTTTTATGGACACAAAGACAACTATTGTGTGTTCTACCAGCCAGTTCATCTAGGTAAGCAGTTCCCTGCTCTTTCCTACCTTTTTTTTCCCTATGATCTTGAGGTAATCATTTTCATCATGAGATCACTCATTACTATTCTTTGAACTCTGCTCTGGACCTTTCTAAGTCCTATGCTTCAGCCTGGTTCTTCCATTCTATTTGAGACTGAATAGAAAAATTGTCTAATTATGTTGCACATTCCACTGCCTTTCCCAATTCATGCTTACCATTTTTGCAACAGAACAGTACTAATGCAGAAAGTCTACCATACACGGTATTATTTCATTCATGTACTAAACATGCTGTGCTTACTTGTGAGGTCTAGAAAATATGCGTAGGAAGTATTTGACTGCTGAACTTCTGTCACTCATAATTTAAAATGAAGATGCAATTTCAAAGGTCTCAAGTTCCTGGACTTGAAGCAAGTGCTGTGCCAATCTTGAATCTTCAGCTGTGTACTTTCCACCCTTGCTTGGGCTACACTGGTATCCTTACCCACCCTTGTATAAAGAGCTTTCTAAGTCTGTGTGCAGGATAAAGATTGGAGAAATTTCTTCTAAAGATGGTAGGGCTGTTTGCCTTCTCAACTTGGATTTCTTGTTGCAACAGAAACAGTCCAAAGATCATTGTGTGAACCTGTAAGCTCTGTTTGGCTTTGAATCAGGCATTGGTGGTATTTTAAGAGCGTGTTACAGTTTTCAAATAAAAAGCAATCACTTATTTTCAATGGTGGCCTAGAACTATTGACAAAGTTATCATTTTCTTTAATGTAAACATTGAATTATTGATGTAAATGCTAGAGTGCATGTGCATTTAACAAAACTCCAAAACTACCAGTCTAGAGGCATAGACTCAGACTTCTTTTCACGCTTTACCACCTGTTTTAAGTGACACCTAATATGTAGCAAGTAACAAGTTCAGTGAATATGTCCCAGCGCTGCTAATGTTTTGAGGCACTTTCTTTAAAATTATATATTTTCTCAAGATAACAATTTGGAAAATGATTGCAGGAAGGAAACATATTAGCAATTAAATTAGCATGTTTTAGCACAACAAGTAATAAACTGCTTAACACTGAGCCTCTGTGAATTAAAAGCCGGAACAGCATTGGACAAAAGTCAAGGTTATGCTGACACATTTATTTCTCGGTAAATGAGGACTGTTTAGTTTTAATGCATTTGTGGTTAGCAATAGTTTCAAAAGATCAATGTAAATTCATTTTGAACTAGTAAATAATGTCTTAATGAGACTTCTGACAGCATGCTTTCACACCTTATGGTTCCTTACCTTTAAAAATGCCCAAAGGTGAACCTATTTTTCCTGGCATTTTACAATAAACAAATAACATCATGCAGCATTTTATGACTTCTGTATGAAGTGTATTTGGGGGAATTGCAGTGTGGTTTTAACAACACCAAAACTCTGGCTGTTCAGATCACAGTACAGTACTGTTCTTTTCCTACAATGGCTTAACTCATACAATGGCAGAGTCAAAAAAGAAGTGAAGTGAGTCCTTTGTTTTCTGTCACACGAAGTAACTAACATGACATGAAGTGCAGGATTTACCTTGACCCTCTGATGTTATCAGGACGTAAACCATCTGCCATGCAGAATCTTGCTGGCATTTATAAATGCACACCCTCATTTTCTAACTAGAAACCTAGTTCAAATCTTGTGTAGGTCTGCTGGAGATCCTCTACTGGTATTTCATAGTTGAATCAGCTGCACTGTGAATCCATCACTGTAGTCATTAACATTTCACAGCATGAGCCATCATGCTCTTTAGAACATGTGCTGGTGCTGTTGCTCACAGTATTAAGGACAAAAGTATGCAGTGCGGGTTGTCCCCAAGGAGTCTTCAGAGGGGTCTATTCTAACACAGAATGGATGGATATACAAGATCTGTATCTTGCAGAAGGGCACATGTTTTTCAAAGTACGTCTTCAGATCCAGCTGTCTGCAAAGTCAGATGATTCAGGTTGTAAGTCAGCAGCCCTCCCAGTGGTACCAGTGACTTCCTCAGGGTTGTTCACATGACTGACATCATGCATCTGCTTTCCGACTCAGTCAGAAGTCTGAGCCAACACTACAGATCTGAAAGGAAAACAGGAAACGTAAATCTTGCACAAATTTTAAGAAAGTTCTAAAAATAACTCCTAAACTTTCATATAATGGATTTTCAAAGCCTGACACCTTGCAACTTGCCAGGTCTATTAGGGAGTATGCTGGCAGTCAGAAATATAGAAATATCTCCTTTACTAATGGTATACAGCTCTCTAATTCTAGCTCTAATAAAGTGGCAAGAATAATAAACTGGATCTTAAAACTGTCGTGTCCTTGTGACTGCTATCCATCCTTGACCTTGAAGCAACATAATTCATAGGAAGGGATTGCTAAATCTGGCAGGAAATACACATTTGTCTGGCTCTGGTCTTTTGGTGAAGCAAACTGCTGCTTCATGAACAGTTCCTGAGGGAAAGCACATGTGTCCTCAAACTTACTTTGTGTTTGGTTCTCCTGTTGGTTCCTCCTCCAGGGGAGGCAGCATATGGAGGAAGAAACTGAGCTCTTTCCTGCCTTCACTGGGCCATGGATGTAACGCTCAGGGCCTGATAAAAAAATTGTGCTTTCCTTAACAAGGATACCAGGGTGTTTACAGATATTTTGTTAAGATTCTTCATTGCCTTTAATGGTTTTGTGACCGTGCCCTTGCCTCTTCAGGCAATCCATCACAGTGAAGTCTGATGCTTGTTGTCAATATGATCCAGAAATAAAGCAGTGAAAATTCAAACTCTGCAGTTTAAGCTGGACTTTTCCATGATACAACATTTCATTTACTTTCTTGTTTTCTAAAAGGTGCTCCAGTGAAGCCATTCAAAACAGCTGTATTTTACAGAGCATCTTGAACAAGCTTGGTAACACAGCACGAGTGTCTGACAAATGTTAATGTAAAACAGGTGGCTCTCTGTGGAGTCCCAGTGTGACTCCTCAGGTCTTCTACCTGAACTCACTTTTGGGATTGCATCTTAAGGTGTGACCTCCTCCTTAAACAGAAGAATGAGCCGGGAGGAAGTTGATCATGGGTTTGTAATTTCAGTGAGTGGAAAAGCATGTAGAAATATTGTATAGCTGCACACGCTGTGTGAAATGTGCAGTTATGAAAATCAAGGCCTGAAACAGAATAATCCAGTCCCTCAAGGACAGCACCACAAAAAACAAACCGACAAATAAACAAAATAAACAAACAGAAACAACAAATAAACCAACAAAAAAGGCAACGCTCCCAAATTGAAAAGAAATGAATCAATCAACAGAGCAGAAAGAATTAAAAGAGTCCATAAAACATCACAAGGAACTTTTCCAAAAATGTAGGGAGAAGAAAGTCTTGAAAAGTGACCAAATATAACCTGTGCCAGCAATTATAGTTAAAGAAAACAATTATCCTCCTAGAAGTAAAAAAGTCAAACTACCACCAGAGTTTTACAATAGTAATTGCACTACAACTCCAGTAGTCTTGCAGAAAATTGAAATAGGGAAGGTGATGTGGTAATGCTGGGTTATTTACCGACCTTCATTTTGTTTGAGGGATTTTCTGATTTTGACCCTTGGGCAGCCTTTATATGTAGCAAGAAATTGAGCTGTGTTTAAATTTCTTTTCACAAAAGGTTTTTGCTTTTCCGAGTAGAAGATCCAAACCTTCTGAAAATCATTATTGAGAATGTATGCAGATATGCCTCTTCTGGTCTCTGCAGCTTTTTTGTTCATTAACTCAATTTTGCATCTTAGATGAGATTGTCCAAACGTAACCAAAACTGTATTATAAACTAACTAGCATATGTATAATGTATAACAATAAGAGAAATTAAGCTATCACTTGGCACTAGGGTGCCAAGAAGTTCTGCCTGTATGCAATACAAAATTGTTGAACAGGAGAATGAGCTGCAAAAATGTCCACAACATCTTCATTATTTCCTTTTAGTTGTTTTAGTGTTACTGACTGTTTTAAGTTTGATGTCATGATGATGAAGTCTGGCTTTTTCCCCAGCTTGAAATAGCGTTGAAGTTTCTACATGGATCCCTTTCTATTGGAGCGGATGCAGGCAGGTGCTTCCATGATTTACTCAATAGGGAGGGGTGCGAGGAGGCACTTTGAGATTGAGAGCACTTGTGTGGGAACAAAAGAACAGAGGTCTCCTTGGGTGCTTTTTGGGGAGTTCTGTTGTGTTGCCCACCTTGTAAAATCACCTGAATGACTCACTGATCTAAGGGCTGCTAAGATCCTGTGTATTTTCTGTGGACTTTGCTAGCTTTTCTCCAGGGACTTTGCCCCTTTTAGTTCTCCAGACCAGCTTTCAATTTTAGTTAGTTCACTACATCATATCTGCACTTCTGGAGGAGTGCACTTGATCCAAGTTGTGTGTTTTTAGCATCATTATGACACTACACCTCTAACCTTGACTTGTAGGGATGCGGGATTGTGAACCTGCCCCTGACTGTATAACTGGACCATAGAGTTAACAAGACACCAGTGAATTTGCTAATGAACTTGCCCAGAAGGTACAGGAAAGGGTCAGTTCTGCACTTTCCCTGAGACAAATTGAACCATAAATTTTACAAGTTTTTGTTGACATTAATTGGGTTACACTTGTGTAAGAAATTCTTCTTTCTTGCTCATTTGTCTTGCGAGTTGTTTGAAGTGCCAAATATTTCTGCCATGCCAGTCACTCAGCCATGTGATTTCCAGGCTTAACAATTTCTCTGAGACACCACAGACTCAAACCTCACTGTAGTTTATTGCTCAATAAAAAACAATAACTTCAGATATTTCACCAGACTGCAGTTCTCAGAGGGTCAAATCAAAACTCCCGTTTAAAGAAAATTTTCTCCCAGCCTCCTCCTTTTTTATTAGTCCTTTATTCACATCTCAAAACCACTGGGCCTTGAACAAAAGGCTCTTTTCAGAACAGTCACTTCTGTTTAAGATTAAGTGAAGTGATTTATTACATTTATGTAGTGTTAGGCAGTGATCATTCAGATGTTAAATTAATGGACGTTTCCTCACCAGTTCCTTGCCAGTTCCTGTAGCACTGTTAATGTACCATTTGATTCAGAGTACATGAAATAATCCCCCTGCTAGCTCTGGAGAAAGAGTTGTCCTTTGTTGCTGTTGTTAATTTCTCACAGGGTGAGTTGCCATGCCTGGATGTAGACAGATCTGAGTTTGATATTCCAACTCTATCAAAGGCAGAGGTGCCTCTTCTGTGCCAGTCCTGCATGCAGACACTAGCACATAGTCAACAAATCTATGTGAAACCCTAGAAACCTGGGATAGAAAGGCTGAAAGTATTGACATTAGGCTGGAGTACATCACTGATGCAAGCTGGTACATCTCTGCTTGAGCTAATGTCCTTTTGTATCTGTAGACTCATTCCTCAAGATGCTGGGAAAATGCATGCTGTGAGAATGGAGATGCTGGAGAATCTGGAATGGAGACGCTGGATGGCTCTTTCATTCGCTAGAGCGGTTCAGATGATATCAGTAATGAATGTCTGCTGGGAAGAAGACAGAAAGAACAGTAAATGTAATTTTAGTTACAGCTCTTTGAGTGAGATCCTGCATTAAGTAGAGCCACAAATGGGAGCTTTCTTGAACTCAGTGACTTCACCACTATACCCAAAACATGGTAATATTTGAAGGATTATACCACAAGTAACTGGCTACTACCTATGGGAGAAAAGTACCACACAGAACGGTTATTTTTAGTTTTGTTGTATTTGGCTTGGTATAATCTTCTTTGTTAAAGCCAAAATCTCTAGTCCAATGTGCCAGACTCTTAAACATGTCTGCTCTTAACTGGAAAAGCATGACATTCTGCCATCCTTAAAAAAATTGGGGTTTCCAAATCTCTATGATGTCTGTGCTTGTTAGGGCAGAGCTCCAAGCAGACCAGTCTTGTTCGAGAAGAGTTGACTGAGCGCTTTACCATCATGTAGGATCTCTCTGTATGAAATTTCAGTTCATAAGAGTATGTTTAAGAATGAGTTGCCATGACACAGTGACATGCCTTGGAGAGTTGATCATGGCAATCCTAGAGGAGTCAGCTATGGTCTTGGCCAGACCTCTGTGTGCCACTGGGTTGTGTGTCTTTGCTCCTGCTGACCTGCTTACCACCTTGCAGGTTTTTTGACCCTCTCATTCTTCAAACACAATAAATAGAATTTGACTTTTATGCATAACCTCAGTCTGGTCTTATTGAGAAAATTTACTTTTGTTGCACAGAGCTTTTGCATTTGCTAGTGTGCCTGCGAGGCAATGAAGAACGGGAACTGTTATCCAGCGACACCACATGGACTGAAATATGTGCTTAAATACTCTGAATTAGGTTGGTTTCCTGACTACCAAGGTAATGCATGTAGGTGTGTGCTTAAATTTTAAAATGTTGTTAAGTTCTATTCATGCCAAAGAAATCTAAGCATGTGCTTAAAGTTGAGAAGTTTATTGAATTGTGGCAAAACTGAGAGGCCTTTGTAGAATTAATTAATCTATCTGAACTACTTTTTATGTATGTGACCCAAAGAGAACTGTATGGCTTCTGTGTGATTTTTAAACATATCTTCCAGTTAAATCAAGGATCCAGACACAAATGGTAGTACACATTATATGGATTTATGACATTCCCTGGAGGATTCTGGGTCAATAAAGCAGTGAATGGATTGCAAAGAGGCCTCTAAAGTGTTTGCTTGGAATTTGTAGTGAATGAATGAATGACTGTTTGTTTTATGACTGGGAAACATCCTATGGATGCAGCAGATCAGGCTGACTGACAGATGTAACGTGCTTTTGCTGTGCTTTGAACGACTTTATTTATTGTATACAAGGCAGAAGTAAAAAAAATAAAGAAGGGAAGAAGAATGTTGTAGTAGTATACTGTTACAACATACTGGAAAATAACTTCGTTTCAATGTAAATGATTATTTATTATTCAACATGGTTATTTTTTTCCTGCAGTAACTCAGAGGCTTCCACTAGGACCAGTGCTCCATTGTTAGCAGACACGTTGTACATGATGTGAGAAACTGGTAGCACATGTGAATCTTATCTAAATGCCTTATGCACACTTAATTTGAAAATCACTTTGGGTTTTCTAACCAGCTAGAAGTGGTGAGCCACATATAAAGCAGGACATTTTATCTCCAGCTGGCATAGAAATATTGCATGCAGATACAACCAAAGGCAAGACCTAACAAGCAAAACACAAGAGGAATGGGGGAAAAAGAAAAAGAAAAAAAAAAAAAGCAACAAAGTGATTATGAAGGATATGAGGGGAAAGGAAAAAACCTCAGATCTGTCCTACACTTTCAGCCATGACAAAGGCCAGCGATGTTACTGCATGCACGGTCTTCAGTCTGCTTCACTCTGTCCATGCAGTGCAGCTCAGCTGGACAGAAAGGATTTAGCACTGCTTGCCTAAAGAGCCAGTAGATTCTTTGGGTTAGTATGACTTTGGGATCGGGAAGCATAAGTAGCAGGACAGCCAAGTTGCCCCCTTGCTTCTTGCACAACTGGAGGTAAGGAGATTGCTGCTGCCCCCACATCCCCTTGTTCCCTCTCTTGATGGAGGCAATGGGGATGCTCTTTGCTGTGCTTGGCTTCACCATCCAGGAATGTCCAAGGCTGAAGAGAGGTGGATAAGAGACAAATTAGTTTTCTAAGGAGATTCTTGCTTTTCTGAGGTATGGCTTATGCTACCAACAAAGAAAGAGCATTTTGTTCCAGCTCTGTATACAGTTCCTGGTCCTGTGGTGAATAGAGACTTCTTGCTGTGATTTGATGACTTGGCTTTCACTCCACTTTAAACTCTAAATTCCATACAAAATTTCTCTTGGAAAGATTTCAATGGTGTACAGTGATTGCTAAATACAAACAGCAGTATTAGTTACCTTGCAGCTGTCAAAAAGCAGCAGTTTGCTGAGCAGTGATCACGTTCAGCAACCACAAGATGCATTCAGGGAATTGTTGCTGTCAGTATTTGATATTAGCACTCAATGGCATAACTATAATAATTAATACATAATGATAATGCAAGGGCTAATGAAATTAGTAATGCAATTACTATTAATATTTTGCAAGCCTACCTAATCACTTGCACAGCACCCACAGTAGAGTGTTGGGGAGCGTTAAAGCAAATGCCTCCCCTTGCTACAGGAAGATAAAACTTTTGTCAACTCTGAAGAACTAAGAGGAGGAAAAATATAGCTGAGAACAACAAAAAATATAAGGAAAGAATTGGAGGGTCTGTGTTTCTGATTTATCAGTGTATTACTGTCAGCAGTGCCAGCAAATATGTGTTCTATGTCATTGAACTGAATGCAAAACATCCAACAAGACAGCTGAATTAAATGAAAATAGAGGTTGTCTACCTTGAGTTCAAATAAAGCACAGACAGTTGGCAGCAATGGAAAGTCCATTAAATTTTAATTTACTAATCATTAAAGTATGCCATTCATCTGTAATATTACATGGCAAGGAAGCCCAAGTACTGGAGTGTATGGCTTACCGTTCTTAATGGTCTTCTTATAAATTTCTGTCTGTGATTATGATCAGTTCTTTCTTATCATCCATGAAATTTATGAACCAATTTATTACATCAGCTGAGTGGAAATATCAGATAATGCAATGCAATAAAAAGTAGATACTGATTTTAAGAAATCAGTGTGTCCTCCACAGTCTCCTATGAGAGGTGCTAGGAAAGAGTAGCTAATTACTTCAGCAGCGTTAAAAACAATGGTGGTATAATGGCGTATGGAACCATTTAATCAAAATGGATACACAACACTCTTGTAATTATATGAAAAGGTCATGGAAATCATCCATTTAGACGAATATGATGTGAAGAATATGGCTTAAAACTTCCAGTAAAACTATCTCCTGGAGATTATTTGAACCACAAAAAAGTGGCTTGTATTTCCAGTTTAATAGCTGAGGGCACAATGCCATACTGTGTGTTTTGGCTTGCAAGATCTCAAAGCAGAATTTTCTTAATTGGAACTGCTCAGATACACAGCATGGAGGTTCATTTCAAGTAACATACCTGCTGCTGGAAAATATAACTGCCTACAATTTAATTATATAAAAGTTGTACCCTTGCTTTTTGATTGGTCCTGTGAATTTCTCTGTGGAGCTGAAATACCAATTCATCTGTTTTAGCAGAAGCAAAGGAAAAGTGAACTGCTTTCAATTTCCTTTTTAGTATGCAGTAATGGATAATTTCCAGCTCTGGAAAAAAGAAAGGACCCCAGCCCATACCTGGAGGTAACCTAGTTCCAACAGGTAATATAATCTGCTTTTCTTGCTGCAACTGAGCAATGATTGACCTTGACATCTTGATTTTGGGCAAGACAATGGGGGCAGGAAGAAAATCTGCTCTTGGAAAGAGGGAGGTGCTTTGAAGTGAAAGGGAAATACACATTTATATGACTATGAGGGTAGGGTCAATTAAAGCCTAGACACGGGATAATTCTACACAGCACAGAAAGCCTGTCATTGCCTGGGCACTGGAGAAAGAAAATAGCAGCGTTATAATTTGCCCGGGCTATTACTGCGATTCTTAGCTGAGATGAGGATCCCATGAGGATGGCCTCATTAATGCAGCTGTTGCTTCTTGTAGCCATTTGGATCCAGCACTGGTATCTTTGCACAAGATTTTCCTATGCTCCGTGAGTGTGTGTGCATGTGTTTTTTTGGCACATACCTAGGAGCTGAGGAAGATGTGGCTATTTTATAACCTGATCTTTTTAAAGTGGGGTCTCTAGCCCTCTAGAACTGCCAAGAAATACTTACAAACCTGATGGATAATGACCTGCCCTAGCTCTGATTCTCACATGTGCATTTTAGCCCAGTTATCAAGGATGTCCCTCCTAATTCTGCAACTTTGTGTGGAGAAAAGGGGACCAGGAGCCACCAGGCATTGGATACAGTGATCTTTAGAGATCCCCTCCAAACCCTGCAATTCTGTGATTCTGTCATTTCTGGAGGTCTGTGGGACTGCCCCTTAGCACGTGGATGGAAAAAGAAATTCACAGCAGTAAAAAGAAAACTTGACCAGCTTCTTGCCACTGAACTTTAGCAGGTATGAATGGTGGTGGCAGGCTCTTCTTGTGCTCACGGAAGGCTCATCTTTACCAACATGCTTAGGGCTATGCCTGTTCCATTATGTCTAACAGCAACAAGAGGCAATACCTACCCCACAGGTACTGTGGGACAAGATGGTGACCAGATCTACCTGGGTTCTATTTTGTGCTCCTGCCATCGATGCCTGCACAGTGTGAGGCTGCTGAGCGACTTTCTGGGCTAAGACTCCTGAATCATCAATCTGGGTGAGTCCACTGCTTGCTACTTGGGAACCTGAGCCCAGCAAAGCAGCCCTGCAGTACTGTGACAGGCAATAAACCACTGCACTTGAGATTGCCCACCCTAGCATGCTAGAGAAGGACTGAGATGGGCAAGGGCATTTTTGGATGTAGTGCAGCATCCTCAGCCCCATCACAGGAGTGTGCCAGGAGGAAGATGCAAGACCACTTATCTGTTGTCCCTGCTGTCATCATGTGCTGCACTGCCAGTGAACAGGGTATACAGTCAGCAGCAGAGATGCTGACATAGCTGACAAGGAAATAATCTCTTGCTGATGCAACTTTATCTGCTGCGTTTATAGTAGGAGGCTGCCAGTTTAGAGGCTCCCGTTGCCTGTTTACTACGGCTGTGGGAACTGCCAAGTGCCATATGCCATCTCATCCCAAAAAATGGCCCTCCTTGCCTCAGCACCATGAAAGAGATGTGATGGAATGACGCTGCTGTGCTATTGCCCTGGAGGCCTGAATAAAGATATGGATAAGACAGACAACTGGAGATGTCTCCCCACATCTGCTAGCCATTGCCCTGGCTGTGTGGGATCTCAGGGTCCTCCTGGTTGCCTGGTACTTCTCAGGAGTTTTGAGTTGCATATTTTCAAAGCAGAGCTCCTTCACTGAAGGCAAACATCTGGTGCTCCTTTTGGTGTGCCAAGGCTCTCTGGCATGCATCTTGGCATTCTTGCCTTCCTATAATCAAGGTTTTATTCCTGAGACTTCCCTTGGAACAGCTGCTGCAGGTCTGCTCCCAGAAGCAGCCCTCCAGGCCACCCAGGAATGAGTTGATACCAGCAACGTCTCTTGTCTTCTCCAGCTCAACTCAGACACGAGGGACCTTTTTGGGCCCCCTGGCAGCCACTGGACTTCAGCCCTGTGTGTTCCTCTGTCCTCTACAGCTGAGAGGGTGACTTAGATCCACTCAGGTGAAAGAGCTGTCTGCAGCCATTGAGAGGCCTGTTGAGGAAACACAACAGTGAGGGAGTACATGCCATTCCTTGGTGTGTGGGGAAGTGCTGTTGGGGGATGCAGAGCTCGCTGAGATGGTGCTGGAGTTGTGCACAGTCGTGCAAGTCAATATTGTCCATCTGGTCCCTTCCACCTACAAGAAATGGTTTCTGGAAGCAGCATGCCCAGGTACTATTTCTAGGAACTTGTGGGGCAGCTTCGGCAGAGAGTCTGGAAGCATGCTAAAACCTAGGTGGTATGGGAAGTTGGAAGTGCTTGTGATCCTGACATTTTTTAGCAGCACGGACATGCACTCCAGCTCTAAGTATAGTAGCAAACAAGACAGACCCAGGGCCCATGTTCAAATGCTAGCCTGTGATTTGTTGCTGCATACTAACTGCTATCACACTCCCTGGCCATGTTTGGGCCTGTGCCAACTCTCATTTCCCAGAGCAATGTTTGGAGATGGTGTGTGTTAAGAGTTTCTTTCTAGTCTTCAGGTAACCACTCTCATTGGGTGGTGAGAACATGGAGGGGTAAAAGGTTTAGCCATATGGATGTACTGTACAAGCTTACCGGACTACTGGGCAAGAGACATGCCCTCATTTTTGTTTCCTTTATTAGTACAAACCTAGGCAGATGGAACTAGACCCTTTCTTTAAATGTATTCAGCAAAGAATTAATTAGTAATCTGCTTGCAGGACTGAAAGCAATTGTCCCCTTCAAATGAACAAAAAAAAAAACCCCTCCAAAGTAAAAGGGCATAATTAAGGTTGCAAAGTCAAGCTCTCAGAAATTGTCCATTGCTTGAGATGAGCATGCATGTACAAGCTTCTTTCTAGCCTTTATTTGTAGCCTTTGTGTGCCTGCATTACGACAGTCTTCAATCCCTCTCCGCATGATATTTTTTCCTATTAGCTTCTGTTTCCTTCAGTGTACTGTCCTCTGCTTGAAGTTTGATTCCAGGCTTCACTTGTTGCACAGTGTTCAAGTCCTGCTCTGCAGATATGGCTATCAGCTTCCTCACTGCCTTTCCTGTGGCAGACTCCAGTTGCCTGTGCATGGACTTTACCAACAAGAGTGATTTTTAGATCCTAGTGCCCTTGCTGAGAGGAGGAGGAGGAAATAGAACTTTCTATTTATTTTATGTAATTTTATTTTTACAGTCACAGAATATTTAGTAGTTTGTGAGTTTCATTTCTGAGGCCCTGAGAAATTTTATTTTTCAGTCTACTTAACATTAACACCAAAATCCAAGAACAGATGCCATTTGACTTTGATTATTACGAATTTCAACATTTCAGCAAAGGAGACCATACGGCCTTAGGTTTGGCATGCAGAAAATGAAGAATGCATGACTTTTTGTGATAAATTCTCAGACCTGACATCATGCAGGCACACTGTGGTGGAGGCAAGAACAGAAGTCAGCTCCCCCAAGAAGGCAATTAGGCTTTTCTGTTCCTCCAGTCCCCTGACTCACTGGCTCCATACTTTCCAGCCTCTACAGCAAAAAACACAGATGTACTTCAGACTTCATTCTGTTTTACCACGTAGCCTTGATTTACTTCCAGTGCAGGTCTCCTCTGGTCAGTCTGCGAAGCACAGTTGCTATGGAAAAGATGTGTGGTTACAGAATGAATATGCCTGATCTGAGCGGACCCTAGCGTAAATCCAAACCTGGGTTTTCCTTGTTAGAATTGTCAATAAGGAGGTATACACAAAGCCATCCTCTCCACCTCTTGGAAACTGAACAATGTGGACTGTAATTTCCTGACACTGGGTGTCAAACTTGGATATCTCTTACATAATCAAAGATAAATACTCTTAATTCCAGAAGTCCCTGATTTCAGGCTCCTTGAGAGAGCAAAAAGGGATAACTCCTAATCTTTTTTGGTTGGCATCGAGGAGGAGGACCTCCCTGGACTGGAACGTTACTGATATTTCTGTGGTTTGAGATCAGGAATGTAGTTTCTAGAGCTGATGCAGAGAGCCCTGGGACTAATGCAGTGTCTGTTAACAACACCAGGTAGCAACCCCTAGCAGGACCAGCATATGGGAAGGACAAGAGGTAACATGCACCAAATCACACAGAGGTATTTATGTACAGCAAGAAAATGGGCTGAGGCTCCTCCAGGCAGTTGCAGGAAGTGAGGTCTAATGAGCCCTCAGTGTGCACCTCCAACCACCTCTGATGCCCTATCCTCTCCACTCAGGAGTATCCAAAACTGCGCTTTGATAGTCGAAGCAAGTACAGGCACTCATGGGAACATAACTGGGTAAACTTGGGGCCTCGTGGAAAAAACATCCTCTAAATAGGAAGAATAAACATGGGGAGGTTCAGGGAGTGGTTTTTCGCACCAGTCCTTGGTAAGCATTTTTCACTAATTCTAAAAATAAAAATGCTTTGGAAGGCTACCTAAGCACTCCAGACTCAACAAATATCTTTATTATATGAAAGAAAGAAAACTTTCTGCATGTGGTTTGCTTTCAGCTACCATTATCTACTTAACAGACACTAAGCTAAGCAAGAAAAGCATATTAAAAAAAATCAGATTTATATTAGACATCTTGCATAAGGCAGAATAGGCATTTTGTTTTCTTCAGTGACCTTGGAAATCCCTGTGTTCTGGTAATTGATGTTTTTGGTGTATGCATCCGCTGGTGGGAGGGAAGCTCATGGTTGAAAATAAGTTTTTCATGGTAACCTAAGAAAGGAAAATAGTGCCTCAGATTGTAACCACATAGGTAGTGCGGTAGTTGGCTGACGGGGCCAATTCTCCCACAATTAGGCATTATCAGCTGTGCCTGATATACCATTGGCAAGTCAAATTAGACCTCACCGAGTCAGCGGCTGCTTCTGAAATGCTGCCTGCCTCACTTTGACTGTGCGTGGTGGCAAAAGCTTGCCACTGGAATTTGTTTCTTAGCATTACAGAGCTCTTGAATTGTGTGCCCTAAAGCAACTGTGGCCAGACAAAGGCAATCTCTTTCACACAGAGCAGAATCCCAAGCCCTGTGAACTTAGCTCCCTCTGTTTGGCGTTACTGATCCGTTAGTCTAAATATGGTACATGGCAGTTTGATGGAAATCATTTCCAGTAAGAGAGGATGTTTCCTCAGCAGTTTTCAAGCTGGCTCTGACTCAGGCATTCTCAAGGGAGTCTATTTAACTGGTCATTAGGGAGACAGAAAAAAGGCATTGAGGAATTTCGTAACAAAGATGTGCATCCTGTATGAAAGACCTCCTGAGAATCCTCCTGGCCATTGGCTCTCTGCATGCTTGAGAGATTTTATTAATGCTGCTGAAAAAGTATTGCTGTAACTAATCTATTATTTGTGCATAATTTTAAAGATGCTGTATTGTACTTGTTCCAGCAATGTGATGAGCCACTGTGCTTATAAAATGCTGTGCTCAAACAAACCATAATTAAATGTTTAAAGTCGATTAACACCCTATATTGCAACACACTAATCGATGGTGGAAGGGTTGCAGTTACTGAGGAAATAACAGGAAGAAACATCCAGAATTTCCTAAGCAAAGTCAGCTCACAAGCTAGGAATGAATACGACAAGAAAGTAACCTGTTCAAGAAAGTTAAAGTTGTGAATCACCCTTACAAAAGCTTTAAGAAGAAAAAAAAAATCATTTATAACAGTCTATGATTTACACTTTTTTTTTTTTTTTTTTTTTTTTTTCCTGCATGTGTGTTTCAAGACAAATCTTTTCCAGACCAGCAGTGGTTGAATTATTAAAGCTTTAATCTTTGAAAATCCCTGAGTAAGCAGATTTCTTTAGGTGTGATGGCTGGACCCACTGGCTTTGCTAAGATTACTAATATGTTTAAAACCAAATCCTTTTGTAAGAGTTTCACTGGACTTAATCTAGTAGTTGGCAGAAGGGATGGATAGCAGGAATTTTGGTTTCCATTCCAATCCTTCCAGGTTATGGCTGCTCACAATCCCGAAATGCTTCTGGAATGGAGGAAGAGGGGTTCCATGCAGCTGGTATGCCCCAAAGCCAGTTTTTCATTCGAAAGAAGAAACTCTGCCAAGTCCACATGGCAGACAAGGTGTTCCCAGGTGAGTCACGTAAAGATGGTAGCAGAAGGATGTATTTCTGGTTTTGGATCTGTGCCT
>NW_024962262.1:73242637-73379182 GCF_019238085.1 Lagopus leucura
CTTTTGTAAGAGTTTCACTGGACTTAATCTAGTAGTTGGCAGAAGGGATGGATAGCAGGAATTTTGGTTTCCATTCCAATCCTTCCAGGTTATGGCTGCTCACAATCCCGAAATGCTTCTGGAATGGAGGAAGAGGGGCTCCATGCAGCTGGTATGCCCCAAAGCCAGTTTTTCGTTCGAAAGACGAAACTCTGCCAAGTCCACATGGCAGACAAGGTGTTCCCAGGTGAGTCACATAAAGATGGTAGCAGAAGGATGTATTTCTGGTTTTGGATCTGTGCCTTCAGCCCTCTTCAGTCTACAATGATCTCTGATCTCTGGGCTTTGGTCCAGTTTTCTGTTATTTTATGGGACACCATACAGCACCCTCCATAGTCCAGATGTAATTATGCCCCTCAGAAGTGGCAGGCTCTTCCCTTTGATTTCTATTGCATCACTAAAAAGTGTGCATGCTTTCATGTAAGTTTTGGGCAAAGTAGAGAGACAAGGGTCTGTTGGGTGAGTAACCCATGAGGGGATCTTTCCTTTCAGACTCTGACATTCGTGCTAAGAAAATGCAGGACTCTCTTATTAACTCCTCTTTATGAGGAATTTTTTCTGGTTGATTTAAAGACACATTGATTCTTATCATAAGAAGTAAGACTCTTTGTTGAGTGTTTACTTCCAAGCAAGACTGAATCACAATGATTTGCTGTTTGCATGGATAAATAAGTGTTTTCATGAGTGGAATTACATTGCCTAAGTTTTAGATCAAATGCCTATGGACCTGGGAGTTTAATTCCTAGGCATGTTGGCCTGATGGTATGTGTAAGGCTAGTGAAAATAGAGGAGAAAGACTTGGAAAAGGATCAGAAAGGCACAGAGAGAAAACGCACACATGACAAAAGGAGAAGGAAGTAGATGAAAAATAGATTTTGTAAAAAAAATCCTGCAGTGTTCAGATGCTCTAGACCAAAAAAATGGATGTACAGTAACTGATCAGCCTTGTGGTCTTGTTAGTCAAGGCACTCTGAGAGAGGGCAAGCATCTGTCTTTGAGAAGAAGCTCCAGACAGATTCACATCAGGTAAATATAACAATTTTCTCCACCCTGTAAATTTCATTTCACTGGATAGCTGGGCATTCCCTACGGGTTTGTATTCCAGTACCTCATCTATCCAATGGTACTTTCTGCAGTTAGCATTATTATGACACTGCATACTCTTCTTATTAATCCAAACCTATTAATGCATTTCTCCTCCACACAAAGCTCTTGACTTCAATGACTCCTTGTGGCCAGGAAATCCTTATCCTAACCAGATACAACAAAAAGCAATTCTTAGGTTGACCTAGCTTGCTAAGACCCTATTTTAACCTACTGAGTCTAGCCTTACAGATGCCTAGTTTTTAAGGCAATCTTATCCACTCTACATTGGCTAGGACATCTCTGTAGCTGAATTTAATATGTAAAAATTTAGCAAAACAAACTTGCTGATACTTGTTTTGAAAAAAATTCCTGCAATGAAAGGCATGAATTACGCATAATTATTGACCCTGCAGTGTAAATACTGATGATAGGAAGCTTTTAAAATGTACGTTATTAAACTGCTAGAGTGTTTATAGCTATAGAGACATCAGTGGTTTAATAATTAAGTATGTATTTATGAATTCTCCTAAATAGGCATTATTAATCCAAAAATATGAGTTTTAAGATAATTAAAAAAAGAAAAACACAATATTTTTCAGATCTAGGGCACTAAATTGCCTATGAGCTGTTATAATCTTTAATTTAAAACTATGTAAATATCCCCTACAGAACAACTTCTTTTACAGCCTGTTCCAAAGATGTTTATTGAGTGTAAAGTCTTTCCACTGACTTCAATCAACTTTGAAAAGACACTCAATCTCCTGTCGACTTTACCTGTTCGTGATTAACTGCTCTGGCTCATCTGTACTATCCTTCTGGCCCTTACAGGGAAAGGAGGAGGGCTGAGGAGTTTGATGCCAAGAAGGACTGTAGATTTTCTGTTATTTAACCATGTTACCCTGAAGACACTCAGCTCCTTTCTTTTTCTGTTATTATAGGTGGTCACTGATGATGTACTGTGTGAGGGATGAAGAAAATTTTGTTGTTTTTAAGCATACAGTTACAGCTCGCTCTAGGCAGGAATGGAATCTGGCCCTTGCGGATCATGCTGCAGGTTTCAGAAGTGCAGCAGGAACAAGTCCAGGAAGGCCTGCTGAGCACCAGGCTTGATGAGTTGTAGGTTCACAGTGTAGGCTGGGCCACAGAGACATAAAGATGTGTGATAGGTACACTGGGTTATTTTGACAGATAGGAAATGGTACGTGGCACCAAGGTAAAGGGAAGGGCATTTTTGTCCTTTTAGTATTGTGCAACATTAGTGTCTTACTCAACTCTCTGTCTAAAATGCGATGATACATCAAGAATATGAAACCAAGTCCAGTGGGTCTATCCATAGGGAGCCTGATTTCCCAAATCATCCTTGCAGAAAAGGCTTGTTTTGTGGTTCTCTATTCTAACTAGTCAGTTACCAAAGGCAGTTAAGAGACTGGTCTGAGTTGTAGAGATAGGCTGAGTCAGAATTTGACAGTTTGAAATTTGGAATAATTTTAAATAGGTCACCTCTTACAAGACTCCTTCCTTACCACCTCAGCTCTCATGTTTGTACTGCTACAGATGTTTAGATATATAGGACAAGGCATGAGGAGGTGAACACACATCCAAAGAAATCAGGGCATATTGATCGTGTGAATTGTGACAGTGAGTGATCTGAGCTAAAATAAGAGCTGCTGCTCTGTTTGGGTTCAGGATTTGCATAATCTTAACTGAAATCATAATGTTTACCTAACGTCTGTCCTTTCCCCTTTTCCCTCATTCCTTCAACTCCTTTGGATTTCCACATGATAGTGTAGCCCAGTGAATATTCTCAAGCCTAATTTTCAGCCAGGTAAGTTCAGCTGGGAAGTGGAAAGGTGCTTACCCCTGCTGCCAGACCTTTTTGGGGACTTGCCCAACCATCTGCAATTTTTTGGCAGATCTTCTGCTGACATGCAAGAAGACAGCCTGGCAAGAAGTCCAACTATGTGTTTACCTTTGAACAGATGGTGGGACCTGACTTCTGATGAGCTCCTGTTGGCTCTAGTAGGTTCTGACCAGCTCTGAGTGCTGACTCTCACGTTAGTTGCCCCCAGTGCAGGATGAGGGTGCTTAGTGCTCAAGATGAACGAAGAAAAAGAAGACTTGCAGTAGTTGTGATCTTTGGTTCTAAGCCAAGGAAGTTTGGCTATCTCTGGAAGAGGGGAAGTTTGAATAAATTATCCAAGTCATTGCAGAGATTATTGCTCCCTCTGGGTCTCCTCTGAGAAAGGTGATGATGGGAGAGCACGGGAAAGGAAGCAATTGAAGTCTGGTAGAGCAGGGGCTTGTGCCTAAAATTGGGCTGTCCCAACAAAAACATCCCTGTGAAGTGTGTACAGTGAAAGCACCTAGCAACGTTTGTTTTTGCTGGCTGCACATCTGTAGTCCTTAAATGTGGCGGAATCTAGTGCCAGAGTACAGAAGAAGGCATCTGAAGGTTTCTGGGGCTTTCTGATGGCTTTTTGCCCTGTTACCAAAGAGGGGCTTTCTGGAGACAGAGTCTGACTGCAGAGTCTGAGGAAGAGGCAGAACTCAATGTCTAGCTATAATCCTAGCGTCTCTTGCAAGCTGCTCTCAAGAATATTGGGTCAAAAAAGATCTGCATCCCTGTATAATGTTGTACAAAGTGTCTGTACTATACCTGATCTGTTAGATTCCCCCTCATTTCAGTGAGTACCTAATTTAGATATTCAATGTGGCTTTTATTTTGAACACTCTGAATGCCAGCTTTTCTGTGGCTTGTGCGGGATAAAGCATGTGGGATGAGTGGTCTCTCTGAATTTCCCCTTGGCTCTGTGATAGGGAGGCATGTGAGAGGGGATGCCAGACACCTGCCCCCCACTACATCAAGAAAGGAGATTGGCTTAGGGAAGTACTGATTCTGAGGAAGACTGTCCTCTACTGTCCTCTGCAGTGCATTTGCATGGACCCCCATGTACAGTTTTTTGCCTGGATGAGTCAGGGGAGCGGAGCTCTCTGTGTGGGCATAGCTTTGGCAGTGTATCATTGCTCCCCTCAGTGTCTCACTCCATCCCTGGGTGGGTTCTGCACGTAGAGCCCAGACAGAGGAATTTCCTTCTTTACACAGGGGGTGTTAATCAACATTTTGGGAAATGCAATTACGGGTTGGCGAGCTCTGGAAACCTCTGGGTTTCCCACACTTGGTCAGCGTGGTCATCATCTATGTCTCAGCTCTTTCATTAGCTGCCAGGTACACTTAACCTCTCATGGTGTCTACATGGGACTGGGAATGTTTTCTGAATGACTAAGGTGCCAGCCCTGTAGACATACATGTATGCTTAGCAGCAGCCAGCACTAGGATTTTCCTAAGAGAATTAGGAAGACAGTTTTTCTGGGAGCCAAACGATGTTGGTTGTTTTTTTTTTTGGTTTTTTTTTCATTCTTTTTTTTCTTTTTTTTCTTCTTATAATAAAAAAGAATCCCTGCCTTTTTGTTTCTAGCTTTCCAGCTGAGCGTGTTAGACTCCTGGCACTGCTGCTGTACTCTGGTGCATTACTCAGCTTTTGTGCTGCCAGACTGAAATGTCAATGCAAGTAACTGTCAGCCTCCCAGGAGGTGAAATGGAGAGCACCATTCCCCCCTCCCTAGGTAAGTGGTTTCAGGATACATCTCAGTCAGTTACGAGAAAAGTTATGGGATATATTGCCTGAGGTAGTGAGGGACTTGACTTGCCAATGCACAATCCTCTTCCCAGTTCCCAAGAACACCCTGAATACTGTGGAAAAAATAAGGTTTTCCCATTATGTGTGCTTTCCTGACTCATTCTGTTAAATTATATTCCCACTGCCATTTTTTCCGCATTCCTACACAGCTATGCCCTGACTACTATGTTGAGTGAAAAGCTTCGTTATCAAAAGTCATAATTCATTTACCAGCTCTCAGAGGTCACCACTTATTGGACATTTATATGCTGACCTTAAGGCCTTGCCTATACAGAAAGGCTGTACTGCTCAAGACTTACTGGTATAATTAGAGTAAAACAATCCCTCCCTTTCCCCCACTCCTCCTTGGTGTGGATGCAATCACCCAACTGTAAAGATGTTTATACAAGCCTAAGTTACAACTTAGAAAGCAGAATGTGTTTTATCACAACAAGACATTTTTATTTCAGTATAACTGCATCTCCACCAAGCCCGATGCTGATTTAATTAGGGCTAATTTTACACAGAAGTAGTTGCCAGAATCAGCATACTGATATATGGGAGCACATGCATACACAGGGCTACTGTATATGTCCTAAACATATCCCGCTCCCATCTGTGGCAGCACAGACCTAGCACTGTGGGAGAAGGAAGTCATATTGCTGACTGAAATACACAGAAACTGTTTAGACAAGGCTTATGGAGAAACACAACTTATTTTCTGCAATTTCCTACTCTTCTGATGCTGCTCTACATTGTGGTAAGGCAATCTTGACAGGAGCTACAAGCAGCAAGACATGTAAATTTGGTCTAAGAGATAAAACACCAAAATTATTCACTGTTTAAATAGACAGTTCAAGAGAACAAGCTCTCATGAATTAATGCTTCATGTTCTGAAATGCTTTTAGCGTTTCAATTCATTTTGAAGGATTTGGGAGAAAATGGCCCCTGTGTCTGGAAAGAAACCTCATACTGACCTCACTGAAGAAATCTGGATGTCTTCTTCCTGCTTTAAAGGAGCAAATAAGGATGAATATAGATGAAGTGGCCAGCAAAACTTCAAGCCAAGTCAGTTACAACATATCTGCAACCACAAGCCAATTAGACTTGCCCTGGGGGTTTAATACAGTGTGCGAGACAATGTCATTATCTGAAAGTCTGCAGTGCTTTCCATGCAAAAAAATAAAATGAATAAAATAAAATAAAATAAAAATTAACTGAAAACAAGGTAAATAATAAACATGTTATGCAATATATTTTTGAATATGTAATATTCATGCCATTTCTCCAGCATACCTCAAATCCAGGACTGTATTCAAACTTAGCTGATAGTAAAGCATTTCTAAGAGAAACGGGAATGCTTGGCAGAGCTTTTGAAGTCAGAAGCTCCTTGGTTATGACCAGCTGTACCCTGCCTCACTGACTCAGATGCTGGTCCTGAGGTCTGAACCAGCTGTCCCTACAAGTCAGAGCAACCATAGGCTTGCTATGACAGCTTATTTATCACCTGGGAAAGTCCCATATGACCCATAGAAAGGCAAGGCCTAGCATTGTCTGGGTGTGCTTTGTTTTTGTTTTCTTCTTCCTGATGTACTCCTCCATGAGGAGGATGGGTTGAGAAAATTTGGCTTTAATCAGGCATTACAGCTGGATGTGGAAGGTGCTTCAACTCCACTCTGGTGGTACAAATGGATTTCAGTGGACACCAGCAATTTGTCTGGCAAAAATAACTTTTAGTAAATTCTTTGGTTTTCCAAAAACAATATCAAAACCCAGGCTGAACTAATAATCATATATGTTTTCTTCTGTTATCTGTTTATGTAATGAGAATATACAGCCAGGAAATGTAGCCTGTTCTGTACCATGTGTCCTCAGTTCCTCGTGCCCTGCAGTGTAGTAGGTCAGAACAATTTTTAAACAAGATTAAAACTACCGTTTGTTTTCCTCTTACAACCTACAGTCAGGGATAAGAATTTTTTTCTCTTCCCACACACCTTCCAAACCTGTTGGCATCACCCAACCATCAGTAAAATCAACGGACTTCTACCTTTGACTTCAGTAGAAGCCAGAATTTATCAACATGCCTGGAAGTTTTGTATTTTACACCAATTTACCAGACTTGAAATAAACCGAACTACAGGTGAATACTGAAGTTTCACACATGTTCTGCCCATGTCAGTCAACCTTCCCTGCTGTAAAAGCACGCTGCAAAAAGAAACTACGAGATAGCTTGTACTCTGGGAGATCTTGCACAGGACAAAATACAGAACAAGGGCAGCAGGCAGCGATGCAGTGTTAGGAGAAGGAGAGCAGGCCTGGAAAGTCTCGGATAAGAGGGATGGTGGGGTGAGAGAGCAGGCCATGCCACGCACCTTTGTTTGTGTTACCTGCTTAAGGGTACAACCTGCTGCCTATCCAAATTGCAGGATTTTACTTTTTACAACAAACCTCGGGTTGTACAAGTGATTTCTTATACAGCACACTGAGCAACACCTAATCATTTTCCCTCACACAGGGAAGTTAATGATTGTTTAATGTGTCTGGAGCGATGATGTCCCACGTTTGGCTTGCAGGTCTCTGAGGCTATCCAGGAAGTTTAACTGTGCAGTATTCAGCAGCTGAGCTTTCCATTAAATTAATTTTGGCATCCTTTTTGTATTCCCATTTCTTTTTATGTCCAAAAATTCTTTGGAAAATAAACAGCATCCGATTTTGCAGATAAAAAGCAAAACCTCACATTCATTATTTTACATCACATGTTTTCTCATGGATGAATAGAAAGGGAAACCTCCTTTGGCCCCTGATAAAGAGAAGACATGTCTCAGGGTTGACATCCTATGTAGAAAGATATTTCCTTATGGAATTGCATGTTTCTGTACCAAAAAAAAAGCAACCCACAACAGTGAGCAGCAGCTCTCTTCTTCCTGGGTGGCAGAAGGGGCCTAACAGCATTCAGTTGTACACTGGCAGGAGAAAAAAGGCAGAGAAACCAATGATGAGGTAATGAGGGTTTTCCATGCAGACCTCCTCAGACAGAGTGCAGAGTTGTTGATGGTGTCCATCTCTTCTTGGTGATCCCTCTCAGTCCCAGGTTACACTGAAGTGATTTGCGGCACTTTTGCTGTGCCAAATTGCTTTAACTGCAATTTGGACATCATATACTCTTTTGCTGTTATTTGAATTTCATCCTAAACAAATGAAATCAGGTAACTGATCTGATAACTGTTACAGGAGCAGCTGTGGGCAGGGGTAGCACTGCTTTGGGATGCTTTGACTTTTTTTTGTGTACAAGTCCATTAGTCAGAAACATTATTGGTGGTGTGTGTTATTTTCATTTTGAAATTTCACACTGAGTTTTGAAGATAACATAATGCAGAAAAATGCTTTTAATGATCAATCTACAAGAGAGGAGGAACTGCTCTTCAGGAGATCAGAGTGGATAATGCAAATGCTCTCAGTGCTCTCAGACAAATTAGGGAGAGGCCAGATGAGAGCTGAAAGAACAATAAGAAATTTAAAATTAAAAAATATGGTACGTTAAGAAAGATTAAAGGAGGTAGGGGGGTCAGTCAAGGGCAAATCTTTGTGAAGGATATATAAAATCTGAATGTTTAGGAGCAGCTATAGGGTGGCAATCAATTTTCTTCAAGTCCATCTAGGGAAGTACAAATCTGCTCATATCTAAACAATCTACGGTAAAGATTATATACATTACTTACTAGCAAAATCTTTTTGTTATTTTTGTTTCTTTTTTTAAAAAAAAGCAGGTCACTGACGTGGTAGAACAGGTTGTATATAAAAATCGTGAAACTTTTCAAAATGTTTTCAAGACTCAGCTAAATAATCTTTTGCCAGAGATGTCTTGTTAAATTTAACCTTGCCTCAGTACAGGGGTTTGGACTAGATGAACTTAAGCTGCATAAATATTGACAAAAAGCAAGTGATTGCCTCTCTGTTTTAGTAACCTATCCTGTGCAGAATGACCCAGGAACTACAGGAACCCAATACAACTGAAAGCAGACACTTGTCTGTGAACAACTGGGCCAAAAAGAGTGGTTTGATAGAGTTTTTAAAGGGAATTAGCAGTAGGCTGCCAGAACTAGCCTTGATGTCTTTATTTTCAAGAACAGGTTCTTGGGAGGACTACAGAGAAGTTGTTTGAGCAGTCAGGGATCAGGCCAGGAAAGCTAAAATCCAGATGGAATTAAATCTAGCCAGGGACATAAAGGGGAACAAGGAGAAATTCTACAGGTATATAGGTGATAAAAGGAAGGCCAGGGAAGATGTGGGCCATTTCCAGAAGGAAACTGGGGACCTGGTCACAAGAGATAGGAAGAAAGCTGAGGTACTCAATGACCTCTCTGCCTCAGTCTTCACCAGCAGGGGCTCTAGCCTCACAGCCCAAGCTGCAGAAAGCAAAGGTAAGAATTGGGAGAAGAAAGATCTGCCTGCTGTAAGTGAAGATCAGATTTGAGACCATATAAAGAATCTGAAGGTGCACAAGTTCATAGTACCCAGTGAGATTCATCCATGGGTTCTGAGGGAACTGGAGATGAAGCTGCCAAGCTGCTATCCATCACATTTAAAAGGTCATGGCAGTCTGATGAAGTTCCCACTGACTAGAAAGGGGGAAACATAATCTCAGTTCTCAAGAAAGTAAAAAGAGAAGATCCAGGAAAGTACAGGTCAGTCAGTCTCACCTCTGTGCCTGGCAAAATTATGGAGCAGATCCTCCTGAAGGCCCTATTAAAACACACGGAAAATAAGGATGAAATGATCATCGTGGCTTCATCAAGAGCAATTTGTGCTTGACAAAGTTGGTTGTTTTTTATAATGGAGTTACAGTGTCAGTGAATAAAAGAAGAGCAAGTGATGTCATCTACCTGGACTTGTGCATTTGACACTGTCGCACACAACATCCTGGTTACTAAAGTGAAGAAAAATTGATCTGATGGATGGGCCATTTCCTGGATAAGGAATTGGCTGGATGATTGCATTCAGAGAGCTGTGGTAAACAGCTCAGTGTCCAAATGGAGACTTGTGATGAGTGATGTTCCTCAGGGATTGGTGCTGGGACCACATTTAACATCTTTGTAGGTGACATGGACAGTGGGATCAAATGCACTCTCAGTAAGTTTGAAGATGACAACAAGCTGAGTGGTGCAGTTGACATGCTAGAGGGAAGGAATGCCATCCAGAGGGACCTGGACAGGCTTGAGAGATGGAGCTATGCCAATCTCCTGACGTTCTACAAGGCTAAGTGCAAAGTCTTCCTACTGGATTGGGGCAATCCTGAATACAAATACAGGCTGAGTGTAGAATGCCTTTAGAGCAGCCCTGAGGAGAAAGATTCAGTCAGGGGTGTTGGTTGATGAAAGACTCAACATGAGCTGGCAATGTATGCTTGCAGCTCAGAAAACCAACTGTATCCTGGAGGATACAGGATACAGGATACAAGAGGAACATGGCCAGCAGGTCAAGGGAGGTGATTCTGCATCTCTGCTCTGTTCTTGTGAGACTCCATCTAGAATAGTATGCACAGTCCTGGGGCCTTCAACACAAGAAGTATATTGAGCTGTTCGAGCGGGTCCAGAGTTGGACCACAAAGATGATCAGAGGGCTGAAGCACCTCCCCTGAGAGGACAGGTTAAGAGAGTTGGTGCTCTGCAGCCTGCAGAAAGGAAGGCTCTGTGGGGACCTTATTTATTATTATTATTATGCCTTCCAGTACATGAAGAGGGGCTACAGGAAAGCTGGGGAGAGACTTTTTGTAAGGGCATGTAGCAACAGGACAGGAGAGGAAATGGCTTCAAACTGGAAGAGGGTATAATTATACTAAATATTAGGAAGAAATTCTTTACTGTGAGGGTAGTGAGACATTGGACCATGTTGCCCAGAGAGGTTGTGGATGCCCCCTCCCTGGAGGCATTCAAGACCAGACTGGATGGGTTTTGAGCAACCTACTCTAGTGGAAAGAGTCTCAGCCTACAGCAAGGAGAATGGAACTAAATGATCTTAAAGGTCCCTTCCAACCCAAACCATTCTACGATTCTGATTCTAATCCAGGCAACCGTGGAGGCCTTTGCTAATTGAGTTATTAAGCAAGATATAGTCTGCAGACAGGTATAAGGACATCTCAGTTTCTCTTTCCTGGTGTTCCCCTGTACTGGGGAAACAAGATGAATTTTTACCCCTCACTAAAAGCCAGATGAGCATCCTTCTTTGCAGACTTCCTGTCCTTTGCCAAGATGTTTGGTTTTGGTCCTTATGAATCATCAGAGCAGCATTCACATCCTCCTTGTTGATTCAAGGATCCTGGAAAGAATCTAGGAAAAGAACAACATGTATAAGTAGTGACTTAGCAAACATGAAGCAAGATAGAAAGACATGGATCATTCACTGGGGGTGGAGAAATAACAAATTCCAGATATAAGAGTTGCCCTTAGGAAGCAGTTCATACCAAGTCTAGTAGGAGGTCCAGGTGAGGAGCAATGTGTTTTTATCTCTGTGCTTGCAGTTTCTCTGTAGATGCTGTCTCTTCCCTCCTCCTGTCTAGTTCCCCAGGCCTTGGTGCATAGGGAAGTTACTCCTGCCCTAAGCCTGTGCTATGTGTGTTTCCAGTGCTTGGCTTAGCATGGAGGGTGAGGAAGTCCTCCCCCACAGCAACTCATGCTCATGGGGGCCTGTGGGAGCTGCCAGGGGATTTGGTATGAGGGAAATTCAATCCATTTTGTTGGCAGCAAAATATCTTTTTTTCTGAATAAAAATGTCCTTGAGAAAGAGTCCAATTTATAGTTAATAGCTGGAAGGTTTTGTGAGAACTTAGCGAGGGCAGAAAGCTCTGGAGTCTTATGGTCTGGGATATAATAAAGGAGGATGGTTTACATGAATACTCTGGGGTATTATTTTGTGCTGTGCATGGTTTTTTTCTGAGCTTGGTCTCTTCCTTCAGTACACAGCATGTGCTGTACAGAAGCAAGACAAGACAAGGCTAACCATGTAGGTCATGACTCCGAGCATGTGGGAAGCCGCTCTCCAAGTATAAAAGTTAAAGTAAATATCTGGTGTTGATAAACACATTGTGCATACTTAAGGCCACCAGTGTTCCTTGGGTGCCCTTTGTTAGTGTAAATAAGCTTCATCTTGGTTTGTGGCAAACCTCAAATATTTGACTTCAGTCTCATCATGGTTGAGCAGGCAGTATGCAGCTATTCATCTGCTCCTGCGCATGATTTTTAACACTGTAACTTATCACATTAAATTGCTCTTGACAATGAAACCCTAAGTTTTCCAAAAAAAACAATAACAAAGGGCTAGAGGATCCCCTTCTCGTTCAGTTTAAAATTACTTTGCTAAATATCCGGGTGCTGTCCATTCTAGAATTCCAATGAAAATGTAAAGTGCATTGCATCAGCTTTATTAGCTTGTTGACACTGGGAAATCTGAAATCTACCAACACAAAGGGGTGCCTTTGCCCAGGCTAACAGGAAGCATTTCCGTATGTGAGTGAAGAGACCTGTGTCAACCCACTGTTGGGGTAATGTGACTTCATATCTCTGCAAAGCCCAGCACAGCCCCTCGAAGCGTATGTTTTGATCACCATCCTCCAACTTTTCAGAATACAGGGAAGAGCTAGAGTATGGGGGGAACTACACCTTTGGAAAGGTCTGCTTAGTGACAGATGGATCCCAAATTCCTTGTCTTTGAGAGCCTTGAATTGTGTAAAATAGGTGGCTGCATTGCTGGAAAATACTCAGGCAGATAGAGAAGGGGGTTCATTGTCTCTATCACTCATAGCAATAAGCGCAAAGAAAAGAGAAGTTTTAGGACAGTTTCAGCCAGATAACTCCAGCTTCGGAGTGTTCTTTGGGCAAAATCTGTTCCAGTGTTCATGTTTGTAAGTCTAGAAAAGTATTTTGTATATGTGGCCTCCATATCTGTGCTTCAGGGGCCATGAAGAGCTTCATTCCCATAGAGGTTTTTGAGACCTATCTGGCATTGTACCTGTGTAAATTCCAAATTCCTCCCTGTTGATACTCACAGAAAATCTGGAATTTTAGTCAGGAATTCCTACTCAACAGGCCATAGAGTAGGGCCTTGTGGGAATGCTTGGGTCCCAGTCCTTAAGCCCATTTGAGAGCCAAGCTTTGTCACTTCGGTGATGTGCCAGCTTCAGCTCCGAGGTGAAAACTTCCTCTCTGGAAGCACCTCTTTTTGGCAGAAAATACTTAAACATGTATCGTGTTTCAGAAAAAGTGAGAGTGATGGTGTACTCTGACGATGAGAATTTCCAGTAGAATGTTTTAAACTGAACTGTTGTTCCATTGAGTGGTAGTGACTCAGAGGACACTGTTTTAAAAGAGGCCGCAATTGTCTCAGTAACACAAAACGACACCCTTTGACTGGACAGGGAGTTGCCAGTTTTGCTGATTTCCTACCATGTATTAATGTTTTTGGCAACATGCTTGTGATGAAGCTGAGCTTGTATTTCTCTGTGCAAAAATTTCTTGTTTGCTCTTTGTTTGAAGCCACACAGACATATCTTTCTGCCAGCATGGTCTTTGCTTTATTTCTAACTCCCTGTTTTCCTCTTCCCTGGCCACTTTCAGCAATTTTTCCCTGCTAGCAGTCACCCGTTCATAAATCCCGTTGATCTGAACTGTCTGGGGGTGGTGGGGGTGGCGGTAGGTTGCAGGCAGTGGGGACTGTTCCTGTCAGTGCTTGGCTGGGGCGGGTTATTTCCGAGCTCTAGTTTCTCCCCACCCACACGGACAGGACATACTGCTCTGGCTTGATTTCCCAGAATGAGTTTGGCCAGGAAAATGCAGAAGCCTTGTCTCTGGCTTCAGGTTTTGGCAAAGTCTCCCCTCAGGAGCATGTCGGTAATGTCAGCATGGTGTAGTAGGCAGGCTGGATGCTAACTCGAGCGAATAGCTGGCACCAAGAAAGCATCTGTACTTTTCAAAGAGAGGAAAAATACAAGCTCTCCTTTCAGCTGGCTGAGGCTAAAATGCCAGGTCTGTCTTCTTCCCTGCTCTGTTGGCCTTATGTTATGTCCTTAGCCATGCCCCATACACCTCCTGCTCCCTGTTTCCCAATGAGGATCTTGCAGCTGGGAGGGCTGAACAGCTGTAGCTCCTTTGGAAATGCTCTTCTCCCTTCCTTCTTGGCAGGTAGATACGGTTCTTGTAGTTTCTGAGGAATCGGTTTCAACAGTACTGAAAGTCTAAGAGTTACCAAGGATGACAAATTCTGATCATCCTGAATAGTTTGAGAAGGACATAGTAAAGGTTGCAGACTTCTCAGTGAACTCATACAATTATTATTCTTGACTGTGACCTGATTCTTTGCTTCTCTGAGTGAAGCAGACAACCCTTGCCTTGCTATCGCTATTAAACTTGATAGACTCGTGCTTACCTACAGAATCTGGAGACTGAGCCAGAGCACAGAGGAGTCCTTAATTTTAAGAAACAAAGTTTAGATCACTGCAAGAGGCACTGAAATTGAAGTTTCTGGAGACGCTACAACTGTGCAGGCCCTACTCCTCTAGAGGGATGAAGGTTGCTCTTCTGGAATGTGCTTAACTAACTGACTAAATAGCAACATGGTCCTAAGCAGAGATATGACTTACTAGAGAAGGCAAAGTCCTAAAACAGGCAAGAGAGAAAAGAATCTACAGGTGGACCTTGGATAGCTATTTTGCTAGGTTGGGACTACCTATGGAGTTACCAGCACACTCACATCTGTATCCACGTGGAAGTCAGAAATCTAGACCTGTAGGAGAAAACGTAATGAAAAAGTTGGGAGAAGGGAGGGCAGCAATCAATCTCTTTGTAAATGTCAGGATGTTGTATTCAATTTGAAGAAAACAGTAATAAAATCTGAGCTACTATGAGTAAGACCAAAAGTTAATTTTGCCTAGGTCTTAATAGTGACTAACAGCAGTCACAAAAGAAAAGAAAAGTCACAAAAGAGAAGAAACAAGTATCCAGCACTGCCAACAAGTGTACATCCTTCCAGTTTTCAGCAATGTCTGAAGTTTCTTGTTTTTTTTTTTTTTTTTTTTGAGACAGAAGTTATATCTGCATCTTGGTGAGAAATACTATTTTGTGAGGGTTTTTCTCCTTAATTTTCTGGTTTGTATTTCTGGTATCAATCACACAATTTAAAGGGACCTCTGGAGACCACTGAGCCCAACCCCCTGCTAAAGCAGGTTCCCTACAGCAGGAGACACAAGAAAGCATCCAGGTAGGTTTTGAATATCTTCAGAGGAGACTTCACAGCCTCTCTGGGCAGCCTGTTCCAGTGCCCTGGCACCCTCACTGTTATATAATATAATTTCTATATCTGCACTGGGGGAAAGTTTTATGTTCTCTTTTTTAAGCTAACCTGACACATGTAGAGATGAACACACAAAGGTCACAAGTAATCCATTCAAATTAGTAATCCATTCCAAAAGATGCCATTCATTTTCTCTTGCTGCCAGTCTCTGAGGCCAGATGTTAGAACAGGGATAACTTAGAGAACTGAAATAACAAACTAGCCCTTCTTTCCTATTTTTTTCTATAAACAATTTAATCAGCATTAACTTTTGAACTTTTAAAGAGATGCTACTTTGAGGTTCAGTTTGCAGAGTAGTATTGTGATGCTGTTGTTAAGCTTAGGGTGGAGCAAATAAGCAAGCACTCACATTTTAGCTCAGAAAAGTTGATATCATTAAGGTGTGTTTATCTTAGTACATCTTTCAGTATCTTTTTATCGTATTAGATGCAAATTCTATGATAGGCCTCTTCTTTATTTGATTGTCTCTCCTCATAGAATATTATTTATGTTGCAAACAATTTTATCTGTCTAATTAGCTGTGTAGATACATATCAGTGAATGGAGAAGATCAGGAGGTCCACAGAACACTAGGCCATTCTTATGTACTGTAAGGTGGTAAGAAAATTACTGTAAAGTGGAAAGAATCTGGATATTATTAGCTATACCGTTCTGCCAGACTGTTTCCTGATAAATACTTTGACAGTGCACAATAGACTGCACAGGTTAAAACACCTTTGGTTTTGTAGTTGCCTCACAGAAGACGGCTATGCCAAAATTGACAGTTAGCCATAAGGAAATTTGGAGGAGGCAGTGCTTTGCTTCCAGCGGCATGCATGGGCCAGCAAACCCATGCTGAGGGAAGAGGTGAGAAAAAAAGGACGCGTGCAGTGTTGTTGCCCAAGATTACCTGCTTGGTGCAGCAATCCAGTTACAGTTTTCAGAGATGGAAAACACACTGTGCATTTTATTTCAATAGTCACTGAGGTATCTAGATACTATTTATCATCAAACTCATACTAAGGTGCTAAAAATTGCATATTTTAATTTTTCTGAGGACATCTGCAATTCTACTTGTTTATAAACCTACCCAGATTGCCTGCCCTGGATTTGCTGTGGGGATAACATATTGGCTTGATGGGCACTCTAGTTTTATCCTACTCAAATCAAGGCCATGTCAGGGGGCTGTAATCCTTTATAGCAGCTGTCCATCACTGGTTTGATGGCAGCAGTGGGAGTGGCACTTTGTGTGCCCCTTGAGGAACTGGGCAAAGAGAGCTTAAAATGCAACCACTAAGATGTATCAAGTCTCTGTGGTTAGACCTCAGGTACCCTCTGCTTCACCCACTGCAGTGAGGCACCACAGTGTCTGTCATCCTGCACATGTAACCACTTCTCAGGGTAAGCCCAGTGAGGAAAACCACAGGCTGAATGAAGACAAACTGTCATTTCAGGATTCACACGGGAATATAACTTATCCTCTGTGTTATACCAACTCAGTAATTATGTCTGTCGGTTGGTTGATATTTTACATAGATACCGTCTGACTCAAGCAGCTGGAGATCAGCTCTTCAGTGTGCAATATGTTTACAAACGAAGCATTCTCCTAGGTGTGAATAATCTTTACTGTGGGACCAACAAAATATTTTTCCAATTAAAGATGCCCCTAACTAGGTAAGTAGTTTAGTTGGTGCTCTAAATCTCCTGCCAGTCTTAGAGCTAGCATCACACTGCAGCTTCTGGATTTTCTGCATGGAAGTGCCTTGGTGCAAGAAAACACATTAGTCAAGTTCAATCTTCAGGGAGCAAGGTTTCCTGAATGAGAATGGTCCTACTGAGAATTCCTCAATTCATGCATGTGATTCAATTCCTTTGAACAATGGGACGTCAATGGGATTTGAATTGTACACGTCTCACACACAGCATTTGGAAGGAGAGAGAAGGTACAAAGCAGTAGGATCAGTGCCTACATGCTCCCTCTTCCAATAGGAGGAATTTCTGCAATTGAGGTAAGACTGGAGCCAGACTGCTCTACAACTTCAACACGGAGTGAGCATATGTTTGTATTGCTTCCTGGGTAGAGGAGAGGCTATAAGGTGTAGTGTGGGGATGGCTCCACAGTGAACCCTGAAAATGAATACTCTGTGTTGCTTTCACAGTGAGGATGCACAATAGTGAGGGAATTTCCTGAAGGTTAGCAATGTGCAGGAAGGAGATGATGGAACACTACATGCATCAGTCTTTTCACAGAAGTGGTAATTCCTCTTACTAAGTGAAGATGAAACAAAGTGTCTGTGCTGCTTCTGTCAAACTAAAATAGGCAAAAAGCCTGCTCATACGACATTGCTGAGCATTAGTCAGCCAGCTCACTGCTCCTGAGGAAGCTGCTACACATTATACTTGAGACAGCAGCCAGATGGATATCATAGAATCACAGAATCCTTAGAATCAGAAGGGACTCTTGAAGGTCATCTAGTCCACCCCCCCGCAATAAACTGGGATAACTACAGTTAGATCAGGTCACTCAGAATCTCATACAGACTGACCTTGAGGTGGATGAGGCACCAACCACCTCTCTAACCAACCTGTTCCACTGCTTCACTACCCTCACTGTAAAAGACTTTTTCATTGCATCCAACCTGAATCTCCCCTCTTTTATTTTGAAACCATTTCCCCTTGTCCTATCAACACAGACTCTGCTAAAGAGTCTGTTCCCTTTTTTCTTGTAGCTCCATTTTTTGTAGCTTCCATTGCCTTAGGGAGAAATAATACATACAGCAGAATTTCTCTGCTGCTCACATTTGTACACTTAGCTCAGCAACGGCACAGTTTGCCCTGCCTGGTTTTAGCAATGCCTCTAGATGTCCTAGCTGGAGTGTTTCATCTGATGTCAGATGCTGGACAGCCTAAATCTGAGTTTGTTGTCCAAACTGTCTTTATAGTGAGTGGTAAGAAAGAGGCCCTTTATAGCAAACAGTCCATCTCATTCAAGAATTTTTACAAGCCTGAGAAGAGTTGTGGCCTGCAGGAGACTGTCTCAGTGCTCTAGCAGGATTCTGTGCACTGTGCACATTGCCACTGAACCATTCATTGAGTTAATGACTCCTAGTGTACATATCAAATAAAAATCCTGGTTTGTGAAGAAAAGTCATACCTTCTCTGACTAAAGACTTGTCCATTGAAAATACCTCCGTGGAGAATCTTTTCAGATTTCACTCATACTGACATTCTTAATGCTTTACCTAACATAATTCTAAATGTTCTTAGACACGCGTCTTAGTTCCCAGATGTGTTTAACTGAGTTTGTTGTGTGAGATGGCACTGGAATTAATCAGGTCTAAACTTTGTCAACAGTATGTCAACAGTTTGGTTGGCACTGCACTATCATGATAGCTTTCAAATCTTGGCACTACACTGAAAAGGTTTAAAACCTTTTCCAAATTTGTTTCCTTTAAAAAATAAAGAGAATGAAGTTAAAGAAATCCTGTCCTTAGGATTTTGGTGCTCTGTTAAATTACAAAATCAAATGCACTAAGTTCAGTGACCTCTAAAATTGCATATCTTCAACAACATCAAGTTATTGCACCAGGTGCAGTATGAACTACCCTTGTTTTTCTCGCTAACAGACGAATTGTGTCATCTAAGAACTGCCCTCAGTTAACGACACATCCAATTACATCACCTCTGGGAAACATTGCACTACTTGGCTTCCCAGCCCTTTCCAGAAAACCAGAGGAAGCTTGACAGCTATTTCATATTCTTACAAAAAATGTGTTTTCTCTTTTTCTAGCTTTTGCAGAAAGAAAGTGGGCTTTGAGTAGCTCAGATGCTGGAGGAATTCACTTGCAAAGCCAGACTGAGGAACAGCGATGCCATTCTTTTTATTATGTTGAAGCTACTGTTCTTCCCACTAACCCCTTCTCAGCCCCATCATGTAATTGTGGACCCCCCTATGGTAACAGCAGATACATCTTTCCTGAGGGTAGATTTCTCTCGAGCTGGAAGCATCTATCAGTCTCTACACATGGTGTCTTACCCATGAACAGCAGGTAAGGGAAGCCCCTTGCATCGGAAAGAGCTTTTGAGCTTTTGTTTAATGTCCTAACACTTCTAAAAATTAATTCTTTTCCTGGATATCTATTGCCTGTAGAAGTCTGTCTGAATCCTGAACATAAGAAAATAAGTAGTCTACTTTTGTTGTTACATTCAATATCAATAATAAATGGAAAAGAAATTTGAGAAAGATTTTTCTATACAGCCATTGTGAGTCATTCTGATTTGACTACACTGACTGACTCTGTTCCTCCTCCCAATACTGTTCTGTAAACATGCCTCTGCCTCATCTGCCATGTGTTGTAGCAAACACATCAGCATCCTCCCTGTCTCACAGATGCCTTATGACATGAGTATGATTAACCTACTTAATTTGGGGTCAGAATCCCAGTTCTCACTGGTTTTCCTTGTCAAACAAACACAGAGAGTTTTCTACATATGATAGAATTTTCCTTTTCTTTGACTGTACTGATGTCCAAAATTCAAGATGTTCTAGGCCTAGGGTTAAGTTCCTGTAATTAGTTTTCCCTGAAAAAAAAACACCCACATGGGTAAGTCTTAAGCTTTGAAACATCCTACCTGAAATGGGACAGTTAGCTTGTTTTTACTCAGCCAGAAGTAGCTGGAACACGTCCAGGTGCCTGGACTTGACACAAGCTGCCTCTTCTGAAGCAATTGTGCACCTGCCGACAGAATCACTCAGTAGTGTTTTGTAGTACGAAGAGAAGAAAAAGTGGAAAAAGTACTAACCTTATTAAAAAATCTGATTTTTGGAGAGAATATCCCATTTGCTGAAATATGCCTGTTGGATCTGGTGGCATTTTTGTGAGGAGAATGGGAGGAAACTTTCTATGATCTGGCATGCAGCTTCCAATCCAGCACTGATGATGAACATTTTATGTCCCAATTTACCCTGTGTGCACTAATTACACAGAGTGCTTATGTTCTGCTTTATCCCTTCATCTTGCAGTTGTTGCAGCAAGTTGCAAAATGAGGCCCTGAGGGTGTGAGGCTCCAGTACACAAAGATAAAATGTTAATCTGCCTAGTGTTTCAAAGGCTGCTTTCATTTTCACAGCATGCATGGCTTCTGAGGGGTTGGTTTATTTGGTTTTTGTTCTGATATAACATAAGAACATAACGTATTTGCATGTTTTTCTCTTATTTACTGCCTGCATGCAAATGGCAGTAATGAGAAATGGGAAATGGACAGGAGAAGAAATTGCATACACAGTTACATCCTGGAGAGAACTGAAGACTGTTCTGTTGACCCAGTTGTAAACTGCTGGTCTACAGCAGTTACTACTCACAGGGAAAGTTCTCCACATGTATTTTCTCCTCAGCCTTTCTGTCTATGGATTTACTTTCCTTTCTATGAATGGCATCCTGTAACCCAACCCCTCTGAGTTAAGAAAGCTGCCAGTTACCTTCCTAATTAAGGTTAGGCTAATAACTATTAATATTCCCTACTTCAATTGCCTGGGATTTATGGAACACACATAGTATGTGCAGCGTATCCCTTGTTTTGCTGCCAAGTTAAAGGTATATTGCAGAAAGTAAAATAAAAGGAGTCAGAAACATTGTGCAGTTGTCAGGCCAAAAATGATGGAAAGCTTTTGTTATATAGTGGAATCTAAGATTCTGCTGAAGACAACCCAACATCACTTTCAAGCCACATTTTTCTGTTCTTGTAATAGTTTGTTGTAGACTGCAACAGCACAGTTGCAACTAGTTATACACAGAAGAAACTAGAAGCCCCAGCAGCACTGACAGGAAGAAAATCAGGATGAATGCAGTTCAGAAAGTAATGCTGTTGATTGTTTTTTTTTGTGGGTTTGGGTTGTTGTTTTTTTTTGTTGTTGTTGTTTTGTTTTGTTTTGTTTTTTAGCTTTTGATTCAACAGAGTTTCTTTCTCCCGGTCTTAGCAGTAGTACAGTAATACACTTCTGAGATATTCAAGAAAGAACTGGCAAATTACAAAGAAGCAAAAGAGGGCAATCAGTGAAAGCAATCTGTATCTCATTGTTGAATAAATAATTGCAGAGGAGATCTAAAATTAGATTTGAGAAGAAATCTGAACTAGTCTGAATGTGGGCTGATGCGTTTCTCTAGATTAATCATCATATTGGATAGTCAGAATCTCAGCTGGGGCAAAAGGTCTAAAACCAGTGGTACTCTCCTGCCATTGGACTGGCTCTTTGTATCTGGGCAGAGATGTTTATGCTGGGGCAGGTGTTGATCTTAGAAATCCCTCACAGTTTTCTGGAGAGGCTGACCAGTTTTAAGTGGTGTCTCTTTCATAGAATCAAAGAGTTGCTCAGGTTGGAAAAGACCTTAAAGATCATCAAATCCAACTGCAACCTAACCATACTACCCTAACTCTAACAACCCTCCGTTAAATCATGTCCCTGAGCACCAGATCCAATGGTTTCTAAACACATCCAGGGATGGTGACTCAACCACCTCCCTGGGGAGCCTATTCCAGTGCTTTACAGCCCTTTCTGTAAAGAAGTTTTTCCTGATATCCAACAAGCTTATTGCAGAAGTAAGCTTTGTCAGCCCATTAGAGAAGCAGGAGGAGGGAAGGCAGCTCCCCAGGTTTGCTATGCAAGACCTGTCTGGTACCCTGAAACAGAGACTGGGTTTACAGGTAGCCACAGTTATTTCCCATTTACAGTCCCTGATGAAAGAGGAGGAGAAGGAAGACACCTGTTAAGCTTGCATCTTGCAAATTCAGAAAGCAAATCAGTTGTTTTCTGGAGGAAATAACAACCACCCTGTACCACCCCTCTCAGTGAACACCAGTCTGAGCCACATAGGCAGTGCTAGCTTGGGGTATGCCGTGTAGAATTAATAGGTTCTATAATATTAAGACATAGCGCCAAAAACACAGACTTGATGACTGATCACATTTACTTCTGTACCTGCTTAGGAAGTTCTAGACATAGCTCTCTCTTCAAATGCAAATCAATCATTTGTTATAAAAGCCAAAACCACATAGTATGAATACTGTACGTCACCTTTCTAAAATCCTGTAGTAGTTATCCCTTGAACAGACGTTTTACCTCAATGTTGGGTGAGAGGTTTTATGTTTCCCATCTCTCTGAAGAGAGTGGATCTTAGTGTTTCAGTCCTACCCTTATCTCAGTTATCAGTATGGCTAAAACCGTGGAGCTTAACTGTGCAGAGCACCTGAAAGAGACTTCCTTCCAGGCTACTGTGACTGTGATTGATGTGACTCAAAACAACTTACCAAAACCAGTGTGTTGTTCATCCACCCAAAAATATTCTTACACAGAGGAAGTAGTTAAAACAACAGACGTTTATGCATCCCCAATCTTACCTAAACTTTGCAAATTCAGAAAACAGGCATATCCTCCACTTCTGGATTGGGAGATATGAGTTGCCCTCCTAACCCTCATGCTTGTTTCTCCATTTCCCCAGTAGCAGCTGACTCTCCTTCCCTTGACCTTCAGAGGCTTGAGATTTTAGCACTGGACTCTGCTTGTTGTCTTTATGTCTAGAAAAATGGGTCTGTTAATCTGCCTGGGGTCTTGCAGATAGGGGCTGACCGTCCTCTATTGTTTGCTTGAGGACTCAGTACTTTCTCTAAACTTATCCTATCATTAGCCACCATTTCTTTTCCCGCTTCCACACTTCTTATAAAAAAAAAAAAAAAAAGGTGGATTTCATGTAGATAATGGGACATTTCTAGAATTTAAACTGTGTTAATAATAATTTTTTATTATTTTCCTGAGGAAAAGAAAATGAAGAATGTGACAGTTGGGGCCAAATTCTAACACCTAAAAATTGGAGTCTACTTTAAACAGGAGAAAGCTTTCGGTTATGGCACTGAAATGAGCTGTTCTGAATTTACATTTACAGCATTTTTTCCCCCTTAATTTACATCATTTTTTCCCCTTTAATTTACAGCATTTCCCCCCCCCCCCGGGGGGGGTGTGTTTTTTTTTACATAATTTGCAGAGTTTGACTCCAACTGCAGACAATCTTGCCAAGTGAAACTGCATTATTTTTCAGAAAAACTTATCAAGCCTACATAAAAATGTAGGATATATATTCTATGTTGTTCTACAGAGAGAGCTTTTCAGAGGCACAGATGGTGGCTGAGCACCTCACTCACATTTGTGCTTTTGCAACTCCTCTTATTGACAGGCTAATCAATAATGACAAAACTTTCTGAGAAAGAGTATTAAATAAGGCCATTAATCCCTCTTCAGTTTGATTGCACAGAAGCTCAGATCACTTTGTCTATGCCTGACTGAAAAGAAAGAAAGAAATGGCTCAGATGGTTCAGGGAGGCCTGGGAAGGATGAATGAATAGATAGAAAGGTAGATGGAGGGATGGATGGATGGATGGATGGATGGATGGATGGATGGATGGATGGATGGAAGGCCACCTCTTTTTCTGTGTCTGCCCATTTGCCTGAGAGCTTTCTGCCTTCTGGCAGCTTGCAAATTGGTTGCTCCCTTGTCAGTCCAGTAACATTCACAAACCTTGGTTTTTTTTTAACATTACAGTAAGTTGGAAATGTCAGTTTGCTTCAGTGTCTCCACTTTTTTTTTTTTTTTTTTTTTTTTTTTTTTTTTTTTTTTAATGGGAAAATGGGAAAATCCTCTTGCTGTGAGTCTTGGAGCCAGCAACTGGACAGAGCAAACTCCAGGGCCTGACTTGAGAGGCTTTATGGAAACATTATGGGAAAGAACATGTCTTGGGCCAACGACCTGGGAGGAGAGAAGGTTAAGAAAAAGGCTGTGGTTGAGAAGGGCGGGAAAAAGGGAAACAAAAAACAAAGGCAACCTCAGTATTTTCATCAGTTTGGGTGCAAAACTAACAGTTTAAGTGTCAGAGTTAATTTCTTGATTGGAACTGATGGAAAAGATTCTTAGGAGTGAAAAAATAGAACCCTTTGAAAAGCTTCTCAAAACAAAAGGGCTGTCTGATAGGAATGAGTGTGTAGATAGAAAAAAAAATTATATGGATTGGAACAGTGATATCACTCACATGGAGCCAGAGAGTTGATTTCTAACCAGAGAACTGCTTTCTTTAGCCTTAAGGACTTCAGATTGATTATAATGGATTACTCAAATGTATGACAAGTTCATTACTGTCAAAAGCAGTAGATAACTCTCAAACAATGCAGATGTTTTATTTATGAATAGAAGAATTTTTTAATGGCTTATAACTAATCTCCATTGCTAGACCAGACTAAAATCAATTCAAAGTTAAAGCAAAGAGAAAAAAATGGAGAAGAGGGAAACATTTTCATAATGTTGTTTTGTTTCTTTAGATATTATTTTTTGTCTTTTGTTTTGTATCTGTTTACTTAGAGCTCTCCGGTTTTATTTGTGATTTGAAAGCAAGCTGAAGTGTAACAAACACAGGCGATCTTTAATAAAGAGATGTGCGGAGTCTCTGATGTGTTTCAGGGAACCTCCGCTGCTTGTGGTTTTGTATATGGTTATGGTAAATAACTATCATGCTGATTTTTGTGGTCTGCTCTTTGCTGTGAGCACTTGACCACTGGAGACTCACTTAACCCAAGCAATCCCAATTCATGCCCAGGTTCAGACTCACAACAGCACAAGAGTCAGCCCATGGCCCAGGCAAAATGAATCCCACAGTCCTCATGAGATCATGCTTGGTCTCAGGGCTCAAACATCTGCTGTCAGTGCAGGATGGGGAGGGAGGCTCTGACAAGCCCTGCTGTGAAGAGCTTGTTAAGCCATGGGTTTGTCACTGCCAGATCCCCCTTTCCCCATGGCTGCTTCCTGCTGACTCTCTTAATAAATGAGCCCAAGTGGGAGACAGGATGACAGGGCTGAGGCCCTGAGCAACGCTCGCTGTGCCTCACTGGGGGATAGCCACTACCGTGGCTTGACAGCGGGCACTCAGCCTGAACTGATGCTGCCGGTAGGATGGAGTGTCCCTGTCCCGACCAGCCACTCATGCACCAGCTCTGGACCTGGGGGCTTGCTGAGAGGAGATCACTCCTGCAGACATCACTACCTTTGTATGGCCAAATTAGCATGAGACAAACAGCAACTCCCACTCAAAATATTCCATTTACAGTATGAAATATTTTTGCATAACCACTGATTGTTGCTCAAAAAAAAAAAAAAAAAAAAAAAATCTCTACATGATGCTTTTCCCCTGCTTGCTTGTAAAAATGCTTTGTTATTCTATGTATCTATCCATCTATCTATCTATTATCCAAAGGGGGGCTATGAGAAAGTAGGGGACAAACTCTTCAGCAGAGTCTGTTGTGATAGGACAAGGGGAAATGGTTTCAAAATAAAAGAGGGGAGATTTAGACTGGATATGAGGAAGAAGTTTTTTACCATAGGGGTGGTGAGGCATTGGAATGGGTTGCCTAGAGAAGTGGTGGATGCACTGGCCCTGGAGATACTCAAGGTCAGGCTGAATGGGGCTCTGAGCACATGATCTAGCTGTAGATGTCCCTGTTCATTGCAGAGGGATTGAACCAGACGACCTGTAAGGGTCTAGCCATTCATCTATCTGTCTATCTATCCACCCATTCATCTATCCACATGCACTTAATTATAGATATATAAATATATTTAGGTTTACATATACATAAACACTCGTATATAGGCATATGTGTATGTGTGTATACACAAATGTGTAAATATTTATACACACACACAGATGTATTTGGGCCAAGAACAATAACTGCAGTAATGCATTTTCCTACATGAAAGATAAAAAATGCAGCTGAGGGTGTCACAGAATACAAATGACATGCACATGGTGTAGGGAAATCTCTCTGCAACCTCACCAGTCTGTCTAAGGGGATGTCAGGAAGGGACATATGCAAGCAGTGAACCACAAAGGCAGAAGCATGACATTAGCAGGAAAAGGAACTCTCTGGGCAGAGTTCCTTCTGAGCGTGACACTTTATGATTCATCTGACTATAAATCTGTGTCCATCTGAAGACAAGATTTTTTTCTTTTCCTGTGGAAATTTCTCATATAACATTTGAAAAATCTAAGTCTTTTTGGCTTTCAGCAAATAAAGCCAAAGTTTTTTGACTTAAGCATTTGGGAGACTGGTTTCCTGATAAATACAAATGTTTTCCAGGACGTCAGATGAATTCTAAAATATATTCAAAGCAGTTTGATTGTTTGCTGAAAAAAAATAGGACAATAACCACTGTCAGAGTTATACTTAATGCAAAGAGTTCTGGAAACAGCAGGTAAAAAGAAAATGATACTTCTGGTACTGCTTTCCTCTTTTGTTTTCATTCTTCCTCTTACCTAAATGTCAATAAGCATGCTAGAGTATCTTTCTAGGATGACTGATTGATAACCAGAGGAGACACCTGGAGAACAAGTTACACCGTAGAGTGATAAATCACGGAGTGAGATTCATGCCAAGTCTACTTTCCTCCATGTATCCTGTAATATGGCGTAGCTTAAGCTTGAATCAAATACCTATCTTTCTATTTTGTGGTGGTGTTTTTCTGTCTTACCTATTGTCTTTCCGTTTCTTTTCCTTGGAGCAGGTGAGAGAAATAGGGCTTCCCAAGGGAAGGGAAGTTAGAGCAATGGACACTGGCAAGTGATGCGAACCAATTGCTCAGCATAAAAGAAGTTGACTGGTTGCTAGGGGAAGCAAGGTCCAAAGACCTATTGAGGCCTCAGAAAGAACTGAAAGATTTTTCTAGAAGCCAGAAATAGTTGTACGATAGTTGCTGTAATTCCAAAAGTCATTGAATTGAAAAACCCATCAGTGAAGACATAGCGGGCAACTGAAGTGATGGTATAAACACTTTTAATTTCTTGCTTGGTCACTTTGTTTTCTCTATTTATCAATACATACATAGCTTATAAACTCCCTTGTTAGTAGTTTGGTAGATTCAGCCTCTTTGGGGAGATCTATGTAAGGATAAGACAGCAACCCCATAGCTCTGGATGACTCAGTTTCCACTTTTCTTAGCTTCCAGAGAGAGAAGACAGAGCACAATTTACCCTAACTCTTATAGTCTCCTTTGCAGAGAATGGGTCTGTGCCTGAGCCCAGCCATTCCCTTTCCCATGTTCACTCGTTTTCCTCATCCCAAGGTACACAGCCTCTTTCATTCTTTCTCTTCCAGCTGTTGATAAGTGAAACTGGAATGCATATGAGCCATGGTCTGAAGAGAAATCTGTTGAACTGAGGCTAAAATTTCCCTTCAGGGAGCCAGGGGATTTTTAATTTTTTTTTTCACTTACAAGAAAGAAGAGTCAGAAGCCAGCAAAAGAAGCCAGTGCAGCTGGCAGTGAAGGAAATAGCCTGCTGGAAAAAGAGACTTTTTTCCCCACCTCAGTTTTACAAAACTGACCAAAAGACCAAGCCAGGATGCAACACCTAAGAAACTCAGACTGTAGAAAATGTATTTTTTTATCAGACTTCGTCCACAGTTGCAATGCTGGTGGCAGCAGTACTGAAGCACGGGTGCAACATCGAGTAAAGTAAACCACACTCCTCATCTGTCATTTCCGATGTGCACGCAGACAGATGACGACCAAAGAATAATGACAATTTCTTCCTGGTGGGAAAGAAATCGTGAGCACAGAGCTTGGTATTTGCTTTGTGCCATTTATTTATCTTGCATTACACACATCTGTGCCATCTTTGAGCAGAAGTAGCTGAAAATAGTTCCAGACATCAGTGCTTAGTCTTCAGGAAACATTGGCATGAGGAACTGACTACTGTTAGACAGCAAGAGGGGAAACTCCACTTACTGACTGCTGCAGCTTTTCTTCTAGAGGTCTCACGATTAATTGGACAATGAAAGAACCATACCTTTGAGTACTGTGTGCTCATTGCAGCTGGGAAAGAGGCCTTGCAGCACTGCAACATGGTGGTTCGCATTCCTGGACAGAAGGGCAAGATGGATGGAAAAAGGCTTTTGGAGAACTGGGAAAGATGTTTTCTTCTAAATACCCAGCACATCACCAGAAATATCAAGAAGGAGCCCTGGCCCTTGTATCCCATTACAGCATTAGGTGATATGTTCAGTTATCTGTCTGAAGCAATTTTCTTCCTGATAGCTGTCATGTTCCAACTTCTCCAATTCTGTGGGCCATGGGTTCCATGGAGAGCACTGGGAGCAAGCTGAGCACTGAATTTCTTCAGTAAGGGTGATGAAAGTGTTTGCTGTACAAAGGTTTGGTAAACATGACTTATGTTGAATAGACTTCTCTCTTGGCATAATTGAAATATTCATTTTCATACAAATCAAGAAACTTAGGCATATCAGCCAAGAATCTAGGAAACATGTCTTCAAACCAATGTGCTTTACCTTTTGAATCACCTCTTGAAAGTATTTTCTTGCTACAATTGCATTACAGTTTTGCTATTTGGCATTTGTAATCCATGAAACCTTGTGAAACACAAAGAAACAAATCAACCATGTCTGAACAACACAACTTCTGTTGTGCATGTGAATTTAGAATCATAGAAACATAGAATACTTAAGGTTAGAAAAGACCTCTAAGTCATCTAGTTCAACCATTCACGTGCCACTAATAGTGCCCACTAATCATGTTCCTAAGTACCACATCTATACCTTTCCAGAGTATTAAAGCATTACACATTTCTGTCACTATCTTGGATCTTTCCAATAAATGAACAATTTTGGATTCAAATTGTGTAGATAGGCATTGAGTTATTGTTTCAAAGTTCCACTAATCTGATTTTCACATGGAATATGTGTTGTCTGCACTGCAAGATTATGAGGAAGTTAGTGACAGTTTTATTCCATATTACCTCAGTGAAATATTTCTAGGGGAGCAATGTCATAACTCTTGCTTTGTCTGGTGCTTGTGGCTTTGAGTTAATGCAATGTTTGATATCACTACCCTCTATGTGACATATTTCTTGAAGTTGTACACTTGCTAGAGCTCTCTCTTTGAGGTGAGCCCCTCTGGACCTCCTATGAAAAGAGAAGAGGTTGTCTGACTTGTACAACTATTATCTTACATCATGAGTTGTCTCATTTCTCCCATTTCACTTCCATTGCTGTGTCTTCCCTTAGTCCCCATTGTGAATGTGAGTGGAAGACATCCCTGGCTTTTAAAAATAGGCTGCATTTTCCATTTAAAAAGTCCAGCCAAGCCATATCCACAACCATGATCTTCTGACTTGTGAAAATCTCCAAGGCAGAGCTTGGTGGAGCTGACATGGATGACTGGTGGGCTGAGTTACTACCTTTCAGCAACTCACTCCATGCCTTCCCTCCCTCCCTTTCCCACCTAAAGAACATGCTTTAAGTCTCCCATTAAAGATCAGTTGTGAAATCTTCTGACACAATAGTAAATAATGGAATAGCTGGAATGAATTGGAGCCTTAGCTTACATTTTATTCACCAAGACTGCAAAATCAAAGGAGCGAATTGATCCGACAACATCAAACTGCTCAGCACAGAGTGTATTAAAATGAATTTCATGTTAGCTGTTAGGAGCAGCATCTTGATTAGTATCTCTGTACAGAATGTTTTCCTGGGGCTGTGCCAATGGTGCCTCGCCGTCTGATTTTGAAGGACTGTAATTGAGTGATAATTGCAAGATCCTATTTTGAACCAACACTATCTGCAAGCACTGATAAACTTCATAACCATTTAGCTAGAAATCTGAGAACTCCAAACAATTTATTTACAGAGAAAGATACAGACATATTTTAACATACTACACTACTCGCCCGCCCTCCACCGCAAGGACAAAATGTACATCGGTATTTGGATGGCGCCAATTAATAGCATGCTGCAGTTTTGTTTTGTTTTGATTTGTTTTTTATTCAAATCAATTTTTTTTTTCTCTTTGACATGTTCTACATTAGCCAGGAAAAATCTCCTTTCTGCCTGCACAGACAGAATATTTTTGTGGTGTTTTTATGCTCATGAAGCCTAGTCAAGGTAGTATCTGTTTTTGGCCTCTTAGGAATTATTGCTAAGTTCAGTGAAGAGAAAATAAATTCTAAAGTGATAGATAAAGGAGAGGGAGAATAAAGAACAATGTAGAAATGAAGAAAAGTACTGTTTCATACATGGCTGGGATGAGGCAGCTGTTTTTCTGCTGATTTTCTCAGTTGGCCATCATTATCTCATCTCTCTGGAAGAGACATACTCAGAATTATATGTTGGCTTGTCCTTTCACCTCCAAGCTTTGTGAAGAGTAGTAAGAAGGGACCTGAATATTCAACACTGTCCAGATCCACAGTATACACACTGTGCAAATTTGTTTCCTGCTATGCCTGCTGGAGTTGTAACCCACAGAATTAGTCACAAGGCTGAGTTTTCAAAGCAGTGTTTTGCAAATATCCTACAATGGTAGAAAAATGGATCTAAGGAGGACTAGAAGTTTTGCCTGCCCAGAAGAGCTGTGCTATTCTTGACAGATACTTCTCCAGTCTGTTCCTAAAAACCTCCAGAGACGATGGGTCTGGTCCAGTTCAGACAAGCCCTCATAGTGGTGCATTGTCCATAGTGCTTGGGAAAGTGTATCTACTGTGTGATTGCTGCCCTCCTCCTTCAGTTTCTGCTTTCAAGATTGAAGATGATGGTTCTATTTCCCTGCAAAAGTCTTCGTGCTTGCTGCCAGTAATCCTTCTCTCTAGTCTAAACAACCCCAGGCCTCGTACATTTTCCTCAGCAGTCAAAAGGGTCTGCAATAACCTCACCTCATCCTCCACAGACTGTGCTCACCATGCATATGGAGATGGTCACAAGTGCAAAGAGCTGGCTTACAGAGGCTTTAGAACCATAGAATCATGAAGGTTGGAAAAGACCTCTAAGATCACCTGGTCCAACCATCAGCCCATCCGCACCAAACTCACTGCCCATGTCCCTCAGTGCCACATCCACATGATTCTTGAACATCTTCAGGGATGGTGACTCCACCACCTCTCTGGGCAGCCTGTGACACTTTATACTTCCTAGTAGAGTATTTTCCTCTTTTTGCACTGAAATAAATTCAGAATTGGTAATTTATGTTCATGTTTCAGCTCAGTGCAACAGATCCTTCCACTGAAAGGAGCTCAGTATTCCAGATGCTGGCTGCTGGTGAATCATGTGCCAGGACAGAGAGCTCTACGTGATTCTACAACATCTGTTGGTGGGAAGGTTTTTAAGTCTTGGAGGATTTCTGTGGCCACTTGTGCACTTTGTCACCCCACTTCTGAGTCCTGCTTCTACCCTCCAGCTTGGGTGCTGACATCTCAGAAGCCTGATTTTCCTGCTCTGCTGGACCAGTGTCCTGCTTGCTCAGCAACTGACCCCAGGAGGAAAAGGGTTAAAACTCATAATGGAAGGAAAAGCTTCAGGGCCTCAGCACCCACCAGTCACTGCTGCTGCTGCCAGATAACAAACTCAGCAGACAGAGGAGATTGACTCACCAGCTTACAGCACCCACTGAGCTATAAGTATCCAAAACCTGGGTGAGGATGTTTGTGCAGCTGGGATGGACATCTGAGAACAGTAAAGCCTTTGGATGCCCACTGAAACCTGTTGGAGCTTGCCTGTCAGTGCTCAGTAGTGATGACCAAGCTGTGCTGTTGTCTCCTTTTGCTTTCGTCATAACTGGAGAGCATGGGAACCCCTAGTGATTCTTATTCCTCACTAGCCGCAACCTCCAGGTTTTAGTTGGAGATAATTTAGCAGAGTTATCAGCATCGGGCCATAAAGGAAGCAGTGGGCTGACCTGCTATTACCATTGCCCAGCCTGTCTGGGGTCAATAGTGCAAAAGACTCATTTTCACTTGTCTCTAACAATACAGAAATTGATTTGCAGGTCCAACGGGTTGCATCTATCTATTTGCCCAGCAGCACCGCACTGTGTGTGCATGTAGGGAAAAGCAACTCTGACGCTTTTAAATGGATTTCTGTTCCATGTAATGCTACTTCCATGAAATGTTGCTATTAAAATACGGTGGCTATTGACCATGTGTTTTTGTGTACTTAGTTTAAACAACACAATTTATGTGAATATCAAAGTGTCCTTACCCATACAGTTTTGCAGAATGCCAAACATGAAAGAGTCACTCCTTCAGAAATAAAATACAGCACTTTGAAAGGCCAAATTCTCAAATAATTAGAGCAGCACAGCTGTATGCTCACCTAATGTGCAGCCAAACCTGAATGAGAATTCATTTATTTTCTTTGATAGCATATTGGGGTTCTCAGCCCTCAGCCCTAGCAGCTTTCACAATGACAGCCCAAAATGAGACAGTTTTGTTCTCTATAGCTTGCTCTCTCACTGGGAAGATCAACCTGCTCTTCTTCACCTGTCTGACAGATGAGACACACCTGCCAGGCTGGAGCCTTGTGGCAGATGTGCTCTGAAAGAGCACCTCAGAGAAAGCACAGTGTATCTTTTAGATGGGATCATGAATCTCTCAGCTTTTATACTCTGCCACACATAGACTGAAAAAAAAGCACACAAAGTAATCAATTCAGATGTATTTCTTTGGAAGTGTGAGAGTCCGTTCTCCAATACTAGCAAATACATGAATTAGCTTTTAGAATAATTACCTCTGCAGCACTCACCACTCCTTTTTCTTTCTCTCTCTGTCTGAAATGACCACAGTCTCCTAAATTAACGCTGAACTCACTCAAACCACACATTTAACTGTTGCCATCTTGCCTTCGGCCCTCCTCCCTCATATCCATCATGCTGCTGCTTCTTCACAAGCACTTGGAAACTGCTGAACTCTCAATTGACTCTGGAGAAACACTTCAAAAAGAAAAATGTCAGACATAGGTCCCCATGATGTTTTCTTTTAGATTTTTCTTCCTAAAAGATTGGCAAGTTCTTGTTGGAGCTAAGTCAGGCGTACAGGTGATGCAGCACATTCTTGACACCCTGTCACTCTTTTACCACCAGATATTTTAATCTTAGGTATACACATCTGTTCTCATTTTAACTCATCCAGCTTTTATAAGTTTTGGAAGTAGGAGAGCAGCTGAAATGGGAATTCAGAGGAAACTGTGGAAGACTGGACATAGAATCATTGCATCACGGAATTGTGTTATTTGGAAGGGACCTTTGAAGGCCATCTGGTCCACTCTCCCTGCAATAAGCAGGGACACTTACAGCTCCATCAGGTGCTCAGAGCCCCGTCCAGTCTAACCTTGAGTGTCTCCAGGGATGGGGCATCCACCACCTCTCTGGGCAATCTGTTCTGCTGCTTCACCACCCTTATTGTAAAAACTTCTTCCTTCTATTCAATCTAAATCTCCCCTCTTTTAGTTTGAAAACATTTCTCCTTGTCCTGTCACAACAGACCCTGCTGAAGAGTCTGTCCTGTTTTTTTTTTCACAGGCCCTCCTCAGATCCTTTGCTTTGGCCCACTCTTACCCTGTAGAAAGCAACACTGCCCTCCTTCAGGTGCTTTATCGGAAATGAATGCATACTGGTTTCTTTTGGCCACTGTTTTTGGTCAAAAGGATTACAACTTTTTATTAAGTTAATAGCAATATTTTTTTTTCATTCATGATAGATTTTTAGGAAATATTTATATTCAGCAAAGGTTTAATTATAGATATAACAGGAAAAAAATCTTGCCTATCTCCTTATGTGTAAAAATTGGACTCACTATTTAGAAATAAATAGTTAGGAATTATTCTCTCTTAGCAAGTTCAAATTAGCTTGTCTTGCAAAGCTGTGTCTAGCCAAAAGATGACTAGTGTTTTTAGAATCTATAGCAAATAGCATCACAACATCTTAAGAAAACCTTCTCAAAGATTTCTTAACCTTATATTCCCCCTGAAACTAGTCTTAATAGTAGCTAAAAACTACTAGAAAAACTATACAAGAGGCTAAGGATACTGACCTAGTGTTAATGTTCACTGCATCCAGAGGCATTTCTCCTTTGGTCATGTCCATCCCAGAGGCTATCAGGCGTGGTGAGATACCTCAGCTTCTGTACCATCCTGTTGGGTCCTACATCTGGATTCCAATGCAGGAACAGGACCACTTTCCTGCTTGTGCACAGCATCCCTGTAGTGAGACAGGAAGAATTAAATAAATACAAAGTGGATTAAATGTGTAATTGAATGCATATTAAAAGTGACATTTGTTCATTGAATACAGTGAGTTACCTGGTTAACTTTAGCAACTACATATACATAGACAGCAGAGTGTGCTTGCAGTGAGTGCACAAGAAAAGCCAAGCTGTCGGCTGAGCACTCAGAGGCAGGAGCTGCTGACACCTCAAACAGAAAGTAGTTCTGCATCATGGCACTGCCTGGGCTTCGGCGAGGGCTGTAGAGAACACTTAGCTGGAGAAGCAGAAATTCCATTTTCTTCTTCCAAACTACATAAAACACAAAAAACATGACAACGTGAGATATGCTAGACCTAATGACATAAATATTATCGATTCGGCTCCCTGACTGCTGGTGCTAAATCTCTTCTTAAGCTGATTCAAACACGCACCATTTAAGTTCACGATTTATGTCCAGTACATGTCATTGTTAATAACTAATATTAAAGGCTGCGATATGCGTTTATTTTGATCCCAATTTCTATCTGAATAGAATGTGCAACAAATTATAGCAAAGAAAATAATAAATTATGCAATGATAGTGAAGGATATCATTAAATCTTTCATAACTTTAAGATGTTAAGAATCCAGATGCTTACATTTCAAGCTATATTATTGCTTCCACTTGACAAAAATAAGTATCATTTAATGTAAAGCACCTCTTTATCAGCTTCTCAACAGCTTCAAATAAAAATTACCTGTCTTTGAGAAAGTAAGCAAGCACACAGATAGAAAATAAAATTGAAACTTCATACATAGTGCTTGAATCACTACAGTTAAACCTCTCCAGCACAGGAAGGCATGGTTAATGGCTCAGAATAATTGCAGCTCTTCCAAGTTGGTGTTTTACACCTGAGGGATCTTTGCATGATAACTGCCTCCTAGGGAACTGCAACCCACACAGGCTGTGAGCAAGGATGAGCAGTAGCAATAGCCCCCAGCCCCAGCCCCAGCTCAGGGACCTGCCCACAGCACCTGAAAGCAAGGAAGAAGAGGAGGAAACTGCACTGACAGCAATTACACTAAACACAGGCTCCTGTACCAAAACTCCGGTGTTGAACTCCACCTCCAACTTTCACACTTGAGGTTTGTCTACCTAATTAGCCAAAGTGGAAGTTCTTTTTGTGTGCGTGTGTGTGTTTGTGCTTTCCCTTGAGGGAAGCTTGGATTCAAATCCAAATATTGTGGTCACCCTCTCTACATTTTCATAAGAGCTGTGTTGGTGTAGCTGTATTAAAATAATTGGAGCTTATAAATATATATAAAACACAACATCATTTTTAATATACAGAAACAGGAAAGATTCCCCTCATTTCTTCCATGGCAAGGCTCAGATGGTTGTGTATATACATTTATATACATGCATACATATGTAAATATTTAAATGGAAACTGTGGCTGATAATGGGATGAGGTCTGGAGAGTAGGATCTTAGACCAGGAAGCATCAGGTAGGTCCAACAACAGGCCGTGCCATGAGCAGTGACTACACCAATGAAATTCACGGGTTGCTCCTAGGGCACGTTCCCATGCTCAGCTGGGACTCAAACCCTGCTCAGGGGACACCCATGCCACTGCTGGGCCCCTGCTGCCTCTATGCCTCGGTGTGGAAATGGCTGGGACCTGAAAGCAGTTGCTAGGCCCTGTGTTTGTCTCGGCACAGCTGGTTGGGAAGCATTGTGTGTCCTGTCCTAAAAAATGACTGTGCATGGAACTTGTGTCATGACATTTGTCTTCGGACCCAGCAGGGACTTGATGTCATGGAGTGAGGGAACTTACTGAAGTCTCAGAGTCAAAGCTAAGCTGACTGTTTGCTGTCTTTACACAAACGAAAAGGATCAGCTGTTATTTTTTTTGTTGTTGTTAGCCATGTAATAGTGTTTTGTCCGAAACAGGAAACAAGGGTTACAGCTAGGTCAGGCTGTAGGGTCTCCCAGAGCACCAAGCAAAGCAATAAACGTACAGACAACAAACCCTTGTGAAGTGAGAAAGAAACTCTTTTCTCCACAAAGACCAAATCAATTATTTCTCCGTAACAGAATGAAGTGAATGAACGCTGACTGCAGACATGACAGCAAGTGAGGAGCTGAGCTCACACACAGCTGTGCACTGAGTGATGTTTTGAGGGTGAGGGGGTGCCAGTGTGGGGTGTGGGGATCAAGGGAGAGGAAAGGGGGAGGCAGGGAGTTGTTGGCAACTTCAGGGTTCTCCCCAGCACCCTTCAAAATGAAAACAGCACCCATTTGCTTCTTAAAACTTGGGGTAAATCCAGCATCCTCAGGAGGCAGCATGCTGCTAAGTCTATGTTGGTTTGGAGTTCAGACATTTAATCAATTACACTTGTATTGCCAAGGCTGAAAAAAGAAAATAGCTGTTCAGATCTGTGCCCTGTATTTTGTCTATGTCAAATCAGCAGTGATGTTTGATTTCTGTGGTGAAAACAGTTTAAAACACCACTTAAACCAAACAGACATAAACAAATATCTTCCATCCGGTAGATGATCATTCCAGGGCTTGCCTTACTCAGTGTGAGCATAAAGAAAAAATATAGGCTAGGACTTTATTAATAGTTATTCTTATTTTCAGTTCAGAAAGGTAAATGGGCTGTTTTCCTGGAGGTGTACACAGTCTTCTGTCTGCTTTCATTGGATCCACCTAACAGTCCAACCAAGTTTGTACCTCCACCAGCTTCTCATCTGTGCCACAGAAACTTCCAGCATTTGCTAACTGCCTCTCATCTGCCTCATGCAACGTTTTATCTTATGGTATGGTCAGAAAGTGGATAACTTGACATGCATGTGTTGCAAGGATGTGCCTGAAAATAAGCGTTCATTTCAGAGCATCTCATTGAGCAACTTGAAACACCAGCAGCCCTGAAAGGCTCCTGTGCAAGAGTGGGAATAAACCACTGGGTCTTAATTTCTAGCCTTTCTGTGATATGGTTGTAACCTTTTTCCCAGATGATGGGTGAGTTTTTGTACTGTTAATCTTCAGGGTGAATCTCTCCCCCTTTTTTGTTGCAGCTCAAAGGTATGACGAAAAGTTTAGCAAGGTGTTTGTAAATAAAAGCATTTAACTTCATTGTCATGATGTGATCTCAAATGCTTGGTAGCATTAATACCATGCACCAGTTAGCAAAGTCAACTGATATGCTAATGCACTAAGTAATGTGCCAAATTTTATTAAATGAGTATGTTTTTAAAAACCCTGATTTACTGTTAAGATGAATATTTTCTCAGCAGTCTTTTTCCACACCCTAGTGTGAAGGCTTCACATATCTTCATAGAAAAGATGCCAGTCTACTTCTTGAAAATATCCAGTAAATGTTTACACTACCAATTGTGAGAGAGTTTGCAGATTAAGAAACCCAACAGGATGTTACCCAAACTTTCCTCAATTCTGACTTCCTAGCAATTTGTGCCAAAAGTGCTGTTTGACACATCACCACTTTTATTTTCCACTGATTGAGACTAAATAAAAGCATAAATCAATGATGTGTAATTTGTCATTTCTTTGTAACAGAGTCCAGAACACTCCTAATGACTGCAACACCTATGTCTGGCTCAGGATACATGAGACATGGAAGAAAGTGGAGCTGAAGCAGGCAGAAGACTGGCAAAGCACTGTTACAATATCCTTGACTAAAAAGCACTCTTTTCCCAGAAGGAAGAGTCTTGTTGCCTAATGTGTAATAGACAGAATTGTCTGATGTGGAAACAGCATCAACCAACAGCAGAGGTACTTCTTTCTGTGTTATTGTACAAAGGCAGAATTGGGTTTGACTTTCTTACAGCTTTACAAATGTTGAAGGGAACATCTGGCTAGATGTTGCATATGAGTTTCTACTGTCTTGTTGTGTATCAACAATAATTGACAATAACTTTAAAGGTCTCCTTCCAAGATTGTTTTTTAGGTGTTCCCACAGATATTTGGTTTGGAAAGAGCAGGAATTATTACCATATTCTAAGGGAATATGTATCTTGCTGAGTAGGGGCCATCTCTGTGCCTGGTAATAAACATGCCAGGCTTGCAAATTCAGAGGTAGTGAAGGAGGAATATTCTACCCATACACGAGTGACTGGTGCTGTTTCAGGTGCCCCAGGGTATTCCCTTGGAGCCAAGCAGCTGGTTCAAGAGGTGCAGGACTTCTCTAGCTCACATCTGAATTTCTGGTGGTAATGGCTTAGATGCTCCAGAGCACCTCAAGTGACCAGCGGAAGACTAGTTAGACAAGTGGAAATGCTTATGCAAAGAATCCTGGCCCAAAGGGAAATTTTAATACCAAGTAAAGTAAAATGTCCTGATTTTAAGCCTGATTAGGCTTTCACGTAGCCCTTATTTCTCAGAGTTTTTCTTTAGGGTGGCAGAGAAAGGGTTCAGCTCTTAAAGGTGATGGGGCAACACTGGGATACCTTACCCCTCACACTGTGAGAAATTATTTAGTCAGAGAACAAGGGTGGGCAGATAGGACTGGCTACTCTGTGACATCAAAGCTTTTCACTAGGAGAATAAGTGCAAAATTGAGTCAAGTGGAGCCTGTGGGACAATAAAACTAGTGCTGGGCCCACTGGAAATCTCATGCTGCCACATCTGTAGGGTGACTTGTTCAGGCTCAAGCTCTGACAGGGGCTGAAGGGGCATCTGCCTGTCCAAAAATGGCATCCATGGCTGTGATTGAAGGATGTAATAATGTCAAGTGTCAGTATGATTTATGATTCCCTGTGCATGAGCTTTGGAAAAGGCTTTCAGGTAACTGACCCACACAGACACAGGTTATGAAATACAATATAGAATATGAAGTGATACAATCATAAAAACATAGGCTAGTTTAGAGTGTAAGAGTTTAACAGAGCCCACTAAATGTCATATGTCCTCAGTTACCTTCCTTTTAATCCTTTGTTGGTATTTCTGCCCTCCCTGAATGTCTGGCTTCAAATCCCTAAGGGCAGGAACCTCTCCTAACTCTGTTATTTGTAGACAGAGGTACCGGTCCTGAATGAGTCATGAGGTGCCAATGTGATTCTGAGTAGGTATGAAGATGGGTCATCTCCAGGTTTGAGCTCGTGTAATTGCAAGTTTGCAAAGATCTGCGACACTTCACCCATTTAAGAGTGTGCAACTTGGCTCATTACCCATGAGGAGAATGAGGATTAGCTTGCCAGATGAGTTAGCCTGGAGAAGTTAAAGTTATCATAAAATTACCTTCACAACTAGAAGTCAAAAGGGTTTTTATGAATTCCTGACAAAGGTGACAGCATTTTCTGTAGGAGAAAAGTAACATTTCAAGTACTGATAAGGAGGGCAAGAAAAAAGTTCTCTGTGTGACTGTAGAGGCCATTTTTAAAGCTCTGTACAGGACTTTAAACCAATGTTTGTGGGTGCCATCCTCTTTTCAGAGAAGTCACAGGCAAACTTTTCTTCTGAGAACATCATTGTCTGCAGACACAGTGTGAGACTAGCAATCAGTTCTCCTGTCTCTTCTGCCACCTGCTCTCAAAAGCAATAAAATACATCTCTATAAGTATCAGATGCAATTGTCTCACAACTGAAGTGTTGGATTTGGTAGGAAAGGAAGAGGAATGAGATTAGCAGATGAGTTTTCAGCCTGGAGGGATCTGACTTTGTAATTTCTGAACACTAAAATTGCTACCTGACACCAGCAAAACTCATCTGACACCATCCAGGGACTCAGACTCAGACTTATTGATACAAACAGCTGGCAACTATATGAATGTCGACCTTACTGAATGGCTGCTGCTGCCACCTTGATTTGTTGCAGTAAAGCAGCAAAATCCTATATAATGTTCTTCACTGTAGATAATACTGTTTCCCTTCTATTTTCTTGACAAGAAACTGCCTTCCAGGTTATAGCTTGAAGGCAAATATGCCTCCTCATCCCAGGCAACACTTAGCTCTGGGCAGGTCTCTCTGACTGTAGCAGAGGAGTGATGATTCACACCAACTTCAGGTTTGATTCCTGCATTGCTGCTTAGTGGCTCTCTGCGATAGCACATAGTGCGTGGTAGGGAACACAGGTACTTTTATCTCTTTGAACTTCTTTAATTCCTAGGACTGGATAAATGCATTCATGAGTAGGCAAATGCATTTGTTCCAATACAGTAGATAAATCTCTATCCTTGATGGAACATGCTACAATCACATTTTCTGTTTATATGTCACCTTCCCCTCTCTTAACTTGTCTGCACCTCCATGCAGTTTTTAACCTGGGGCACTTGTAACTACCAGATGTGTGCACCTTCCAGATCAGGAGCCTGCAGCTACAAAATCCTGCAAACTGGAGGATATAAGAGGCTCAAGTCTTATTCTGTTTTTCTTCTGTTTGTTTGTTTGTTTGTTTTTGTTGTGTTTTGTTTTGTTTTGTTTTGTTTTACAGCTAAGCATTCCTCACTGGAAACTATCATCATCTGTATTTGACCAAGTGGACTTTTGATCTGACACAGTGGATTTCTTATGAAAAAGGTCAATCCAGCACTTTCTGCTTCCAGTGAACCAAGATTTTTCTTATCATGGTTAGAAAAGATGTTTCTAACACCGACTTGGCTGTACATTGCTTTCTTCTACTTTCCATTTGCACACTGACTGCTCTGAAGGGCCCTGAGCCCTAAGGAGCAGTGCATGGCTTTGGCCCCTTGAACACATACCCAATACACATACAAGTGGAATTGCTGTGTTGGGGAGAAATAAAGATTCTGGGAATGAAAGAAGATTACACTCAAATTTCTACTGTTTTTGGACAAACCATTGTCTGGAAGATTGCTGGAAGAGTGAACATATGGTCCTTGTCTTGCTGAGTGCACTGAGAAAAGTCAAGCCAAGGCCAAGTCTGTGCTGTCCCACAGCAGGTGCAGCATGTGGGACACTGGGAGGGAAAAAAAAAAAAAAGAAAAAAAAAAGAGTTTTACATGTTGTTGATTCCAAAGTGGAATCATAAACAACAGGAAAAAAAAGCTGTGCCTACTAAGGGATGTTGTGCCATTGTACTGGCTGCAGATGGAGGTCAAGCTTTCACTCCTAAAGCACGATCTTCCTAGGGCAGCAGGACTGTATTAGCAGCAGTGTGAGCCTGGTATGCGACTGAGTCAGAGCCATGCCTTTAGCTTGGACCAGCCTTCCCACTCAGTAGATTTGCCTTCAGATTGAGTGGGAAGGAGATGCACACCAAGGGCAGTGAGACTGGGTAAAATGGAGTTGGCTGGCGCAGCTTAGGAAGCAATGTCCATTTGATCCTCCTGTCTCCAAATCCATGCTTAGCAAGAGCTGCCAGCTTAGGTGTAGCTCAGGGTTCTAGCACGGCTTTTTGTATTAGAGGGCTATGTACTACAGCTCAGAGTTCCCTGACATTGATGTGGTTGAACACACCAGCACTCCCTTTTGTAGTGCCTTCACTGCCATCTGCTTCTTTGCCCTGCGGTGGGATGGTCATGCTGATTTTTGTTCCAAATTCTTGAATATTTTCCAATGTGCAATGAGAATATTTTTTAAATTACTAAAAATTTTGCAGGATATGAGGTCTATTTCCTGCCAAGCTCTACAGACAGCTCCTCTGAATTGTGAAACAGCAAAAAAAAATGTCTGGTCACAGTAATAATTCTGCCTGTTATTATGGAGCTGTAATTATTGTGCCTGAACGTGTTAGTGGACCATGATTTCTCCTATTCTCCCACTGTCTCCCAAACAATATTGCTTCTGGCTAGCTAAGAAGCAAACGCAGATTGCAACACCTGCATGCTGCATGCAGAACACATGTTTGGAAGAGACTCCCCAGAGATCCATCCATTGTACTTGCTAGTGTCTGTACTGAGGGTGAATTGGAAGGGGAATACATTAAATAGAATGGAGGGGGGGGGAATCAATAATATAATTAGACAACATTACATGAGGTAATGACGCCAATCAAAGAGCAGCAAACCCATTTACAGCAGGCTTGGGCTGACTGGTGAGGGTGAAGGAAATGAATGGGTCCATGGCCCTGTAGCATACACATCCTGCTCCCCAGCTCAAGACTGGCCCCGCTCCCGGCATTTCAGTGAACCTGCAGCTCTGCCCCATGCCATGGTGACATGCATGGCATTGACTGTGAGAGTCAAATGGGAGAGAAGCAAGAGGGCAAAACTAAGGCTTGGTCAAGGGTTCTTGCACTGGGATGGAGGCTGGTGGTTCCAGATGCCTCAGATCATCCATGAAGGGAACACTGCCTATATAAGCATCTCAGAAACAAACAGAAAACAGCAGATCCACTAGAGAAACATTTGTTCTGCAGGCAAGGGAGAAAGGTGAGAGAGGGCAGAGCTCCTGACTGGGCAAGGGTGTTGGAAGAGTGCTTTGGAAATGTGTATAACGGTGTCTGATCCATCTGGTGTTCACTTGATCTCCTCAGCAGAAGTGTGAGAAGAAATGCCTTTTTTTTCTAATGGAAGCAATTCACAAGATCCCAAATACTGGTGAAGATTTTAGATTCAAAGAAGCTGTAGCATACCAGGGAGAATTGCATTTTTAGGCAATGGAGATTCAATGAAAAGATCAATTTTCAGATTTCTTAGTAAACTATACAAATGAATGAAATCAGTATAACCTCCAAATAATATTGAGGTATTGGGAATGGCTTTGAATGGGCTATGCATACTGTAAACTCTTATGCAGTAAGAAGCAGCTAGGTACACAGTAAAATGTATGAAATTTCAGACAGTACACAATGCAAGTGGATTTCTATTTTGCCTTCTGCTACTTTAAAGATAAAGTCCCTCCATGAGCTCGCAAGAAACCCTTTGGTTTTCTCTAGCTGGTGTCAGGTGCGATTCCAGGAAACATGAATTGGTCAGAATTTGTTAGTAGTTGTTTTTGGAGCAGGAGCCATTTCAACAGTAGCATTTGTTGAGGAATTTTCATTTTCCTTGTAATGCTTTTCATTGTGCTTTTCTTTTAAGACCTTTCCTTCTCTACCTCAAGAGAAAGGATCAAATGATGGGAATCCCTTCTGTGACTCCATGGCAGCTCTTTCTATTTCACATGCTGTGCAAGGAAAGCTGTTGTATTTTTGTATGAACTTTTCAAATATTTGCACCCAGCCCTACTAATGTGATGTGTGTGCTAGCACACTTATCAATCACTTCATGTCTGCAGGCTGAAAATCTTCCTAATGGCCTGTGTAAAAGTTTAGCTTGTTTCTGTTCTTTTTGTAAAGTGAGAAATACTGTCAGTGGTTCAAAGTGATAAGAAGTAGAATACTTTGTATGCTATATTGCTCCATTCTTGCACTTCAGTTATGACTTCTTTGTTTTCATGGCTACCTTAGTTATAATTGAAGTTGGCAAAAAAGTTAAAGCAATTTCAAGTTACGATTTTAAACCAAAGTTCCACTTTTTCTCCCTTCCGCCTATAAAATATCTCTTTTTAACTGTCTCCCTCTCAGTATTCAGGTTAAATATATGGGTAAAGGTTCACAAGACCAGGTTTTAATACAACAGACATTAAGTTCAAAGAAAAGGTGATCTTGCATCTTTTGTTCAAGAAAGAAGTATTGGAAAATGGTACTTCTCCCTTCTTCTGAGTCTGAGATGATGCTTCTCACCTCTTCTTCCTTCCTCACATCCCATCACAAGGGAAACCAGCACTTTATGCATTGTTCCTCTGAGGCTATTGCTACTCTCCCCGTTTTTTCCTCTCTCAATCTTGGCTGATGCTCAAGGGGGAGGAAAGCACTTAAGTGTCTCTTTTGGGGCTTACTCTACACTCCTCTCAAGTCTCCAGGATGCTAAAGGGGACCTGTGGGGGCTTACCATAAATAAAGTATGGTTTTAGTGTTCATTAGACATTCCCCTGTCCCCTCCTCTCTTCATCTCTTTGAGTTGCTCTCTCATCAACAAGCAAAATGAGTTTGCAGCTAGTGCTGTAAAATGAAGATATGGTGATGTTGTTTGGAATATGTCCTTATTGAACAGGAAAAACACAGTGTTACCTCTTTGTCCAAACATGCTTTGCTCAGGTTATGTTTTGTGGCTGCTGGGCTGATGGTGTGTTTTGGTGGAGGCTTTGAAAGATGTCAACATGTCTTGTGGTATGAGCTTGATAGGCGAGTGGCGTGAACTGAAGTGTGGTGGCTTGGCCCTTCTTGCAGCCTCCACGTGATGCATGCTCCAGCTCTGCTTCTCATTTAATTTTACACTAATTACCAGAGCTGTTCCAAGTCAGCCGAGTGCTACAGGCAGGAGGTAAAAATGAAGGCATGATTAAAATAATTACTAGGTGTGGTCGATCTTGTGGTGCTCAGGCAGCCAAACAAGCACCATGCCACGCTCGTGAGCCAGAAATCAAGCAGCACTTCTCAACAGAAATCACAGCACTTCTCAACATAGAAAGCTGCTCTCTATGGTAATAGTCTTATGAAGGGTGTAAAAGGTATGGTTTCTGCCTTAAAGCTTAGGGGAAAAAAAAGGACAGGAAAGAAATATCAAATGAGAACTGAAGCTGGTGTTTCTCTACACATATATCTTTTAATTTGAAAACTTCTTAGCTAACCACAAACATCCTTTTTGAATAAAGCTCCTATTTATCACTTGTATCATGAATGTTACTATGTCTTTATATATGCTGCAAAAACAAGGCAAATCCCACCTCCATAGTGGCTGCGTCTTTGGCAACCATAGCCTTGTGTGAATTTTCAGTACTACTGACTCAAGCTGAATACTCTTGTAGAGAATTGATTTCTTCTTGCCCTGGAAATCTTAAAAGCTAGAAAGAAGAATGTTACCTGGAAGTCACCTTCTTTGACAAAGCAGTACTTAAAGCATATGGTTTCTGACAAATTTTGGGGCACTGAAATGTGATTAATAAGGCTGTTAGATGTGCTGCTTATAAATGTGCTGTTATAATCAAATATACCATTCTTACATAGATAAAATATAGATTCCAACACTAATAATCTTGCTGTAGAATCTACGAGGAGAAATACCAGCTATCAAATCAGGGAAAAACACGAATCAGAACAGTCTGCTAAATTTGATGCCATTTTGTACTCAAATTCATTCCACTCATTTAATCAAGATATGTTCCATGGATAGGACTTCTTTCAGCCCTCCTCTTCAGCTGCAGTTCAACTGGAAGGTGCCCTGGTTTTATTAGATTTATGCCAGTTGGCTGTGACTGAAATCCAGATTTGCTGACATTCCTCAGCAGGACCACTATGTCAGAGTTTATATGAAAAATAGCAGTGTTGTATATTGTTCTATATTAACATACTGTCCTTCCAAACAAGATTGTTCTGACAAGCAACCATAGTGGTCCTTGGACACCACTGAACAGCAAGAGCTTTTTCTGAGATTTGTCTCAAATTCAGATTTCAATCCCAAGTCTCTGTGACTGCTCTTTGTCTCTCTGACAATGTGAAGCAGGCACAGGCCTGGTTAAAATTGCTGGGAAAATCAATTGTGAAGAAGTTTGTAAGTCTAGAAAAATGTGTAATATCACAGTGAATATGGCTTTCTGAGTCACAGGTATTTTTACAAGTGTAGTTCTAACCTCATCATTAAAAGCCGCCACAGTTAGTAAGAACTAGTGGTGTCAAAACATGATTTAAAGGTCAAACTTCATGAAATGCTTTAGTCACAATAAATGTTTGCTTTAAATTCAGCCCGTAGCACTGAATTGCCACAGCATGTTGCATAAATTTTTCTTTTTTCAGACCAAATCCTCCTCATCCTAATGGCTTCATCAGAAAGTAAGGTAGGAGAAAATGAAATGGCTGAAGAACAAACAAACTTCACATCTGATGTAACAGTGTTGAAATTGGTGAATTTATACTGGATGTAAAGTTGAATCAGTGGCACTGAATTTGCAGCTCACTTTTGATGTAACAAGTAATATAAAAGACCCCCATTTATTTCTTAATTTATTTAGAAGACACCAGAGTATAGAATATAAAGCATTCTTCTAAAAATTCTTGACAAACACTAACTGAACAGTCTGTGCAACACCTTTGTGGAGCAGACATTATCGTTCTCATTACTGCTGAACACAGAACTTATCCATTGCCATTTCTTTACCCGAACTCTCAAAGCTACACAAAGATTTTATGACAAAGTTTGTACCAGAACTCCTGGGTGCCTATGATCACAGTATTTCCATCAGTGGTTTATCCCATGGAACCATCCTCCATCAAATTAGAATTAGAAAATGCATTGGAAGCATCATGTAAGTTGTTTGTTTGTTTGTTTGTTTGTTGTACAAACCTGGAAGTTGCTGGGTGGTGCCCAGTGCCAGGACAAGAGACAGTGATCACAAACTGGATTGCAGGAGGTTCCATCTACTATCAAGCAGCATGCCTGTGCTGTACAGGCAATGGAGCACTGGTACAGGTTGCCCATAGAAGCGGTGGAAATTCTCCTTGAAGATCAAAAGCTGCCTGGACATGGCCCTGGGCACCCTGGGTGTCCCTGGTGGAGCAGAGGTTGGGCCAGATGGTCCCATCCTGATGCTTCTGTTGTCTGCTCAAAGCACATTACTGTCAATAAATCATGCCTGATTATTCCTAAGCTAATGTAACAATCCTCAGAGTAAACATTTAGTGTAAGAGACCACTCAGAAAACATTTCTCATGTATATTGCAAACAGAAATATTTAGTCCAGATTTTTATTTATTTTTTATTTTTTATTTTTTTGGTACTATATGACTTTCCTTAAGAGAATAATGATTTGAAACTGAAGATCAAAACCTGAGACAATGGATAGCAGATATGGAAATTATTGGAAAACACTGGAAAAATAGATAAAGGGTAACGGGTCAAGAGAGACGATCCCCTGCTCCATTTGTCCAAGAAGGGAGTTCTGCTTTCCTGAGATGAGTGCCACAGGTCTGACACAGATGAGTGGATCACTCTCCCCTTTCTTTCTGTCCTTGTCTCTTTTTTTTTCTCCCTGTTTTTTGTGCACCTAATAAGAACAAAATGTTACAATGTGTTGTTTATCATTCTGATCCAGAGCAGGAAAATATTTTAAAATCTCAAAAAGTTTTGCAAGATGGGAATACCATTTCCCAGACGGGTTTAGCAATGTCTTCCAGGACTTCCAAAAAGCTGTTAAGCAAGACTGCCCCTCAGCCTAATTCATTTTGGCTATCTCCAGCTAAATGAGTCTTTTCAATGTATTATAGCATGACTTCATTAAAACCCACAAAACTGTTTCCCCAGGAAATAACTTTGAGCCAACTGGATTCTACTACCTGCTGAATCTCATGACCCCTTAATAATAAAAATAATGTTTGAAGTAAGTCTGTGCATTGTGTTGCTCACTTTCCCTTGCTCTGTACCCAACCTGTCATGGAGGCAATCGGGAAAAATGTTAAGGCTTCACTAATTTCTTTCCTCATTTCCTTTAGCAATCCTGATAGCTGCCCAGGACACTTAGTCTTCCTTAAGAGCATTCATTTTTTTGGCACAAGACTTTTCATTTGTATCTGTTCACAATTCATCTCCCCCTGTCATATCCGGAAATACGATCCCTTTATTAAACAGTTAATTTGCTTCTCTTTGCAGAGGGGAGAGAGGGAGAGAAAGGCTGGAGAGCTGCCTAACAAACCTGTGAGATCTCCATTCCTTCCCCCCTGCTCTGAATATTTCTTACTTTTTATCTTTTTCTATCATGCAGAGCGTTTCAACATTTCTATGCATGCTGACAATATGCAGGAGATCACACCACCCTTAGGAACATGCTCCTGGACTGGATCCTTTGCTAGGGAAAGCTGACATCATAGAATCATAGAATCATAAAATGGTTTGGATTGGAAGCAACCCCAGGGATCATCAAGCACCAACCCTACTGCCACAGGCAGAGCCACCAACCTCTAGGTCTGGTTCTAGACCAGGGTGCCCAGGGCCCCATCCAACCTGGTCTTGAACACCTTTTGAACATCTCCATGCCACAGTCCATGGAGCAGCCCAGCTCTTCACCAAGTGCACTCTGAATTATATGCTACAGTTCACCCTCACCTACTTGATTTTGATGAAATCTCAGATCTGTTTCTTCACAATTTGCTTTTTGCTTGCATGTATCTAAATGGAACAAAGCCCACCTACACTCATTTGTGTTACACAGCTGAAATGAAAGTGTTTGAGAATTGAAAAAAGGGTTATGTTTGGCTTTAGTTTTAATGGTCAGCAAGGACAAAATGCACTCTTATTAAAGAGAGTATAGAAAGCTGCCATGGTAATAAGGTCATACTCACCGTAGTAGTGTTACTGATGTTTATTTGCAACAGAAGACCAATAAGTAAGATTGTGACCTTCCTTGCTGATCACTAGCAGTGTTTGTCAGCTAATAGCAAAGCTTCTGTAAAGAGATTGGGAAATGCCCTGCAGTTTAGAGGCAAAAATGACACACCACGACACTCCTGGCAAACAAAAATTCCTCCCACCTCCCTTTAGCCCTTTAGCCTTTTTTTTTTTTTTTTTTTTTTCCCAGTAGTATTCTTTAGGATTTTGGTTTGGCTTTTCTTCAGAAAATGAAGCTGCCCATGCTAAACTGGCTATTGATTGAGAATAGGAGAGGAAAGAGAATGCAAAAGAATGCTGAAGTCATTGCCTTCCTGGTCCAGCTGCGGTTTGTTTTGTATTTGCTTCAACACAGTACTGCCAGATTTGTTGTGATATTTCAAGGTGAGGGTTTGCCCCTGAAAATTTATTTTAAACATTTTGGAATGTACCCACTTCTAGTTACAGGAGCTGGAGGATGAAGTTGATTAAAAACACTAAAATGTTGAATATCTGAATGCTTTGGATATGTTTATGGTGTGTTTGAGATTTAAAAAAAAAAAAAAGAAAAAGAAATTGGCATTGAATATGAAAGGCCTTGAACCTGAAGAAAGGACTCATCTAGTGGAGCTTTCAGTCTAAAATACAGAAGTAATGTGCTGAAAATTATTTCCCTAGTGACTGATTGGGAAGACAAAAGGTACATTACAGGATGCATTTTCTTTGAGCAGCAGATGAGCCATTGTGCAGCTGTATTCTTCAGTCACATTTCCACTCATTCAAGCTTTGATATCTCCCCTGTTTAGAATGGGGCATCACAGGTATTTTAAAAGTGGTATTTCAGTTTCCACATCACTCAGGTGCTTCTGACAACCTCAGATAAATGTGACCGTTGACCATAATTAATTTCAGTGAAGTAACAGGCTAAAGCTAAAGAACATGTCTAACCAGTCAGGATCAAAAGTGAGAGACAGAAAACTTTTCCAAACAAAACAGAAATGTTTTTTCTTTAGCATTGTCCTCTCATCCTTCATTAAGAGCAGCTATTTCCATTTCAGTCCTGGGTTGTGAGTGGAGTGTAGCAGGACTTCAACCGTTCTTTCCTGACCCTGTTTTGCAGCATCTGTGTTTTGCATGGGGCTGTTGCGACATAGACTAATCACGTAAGAGTTTGGCTGGGAGCACTACATACACTGCAGGCTTTCCAGTGGATGATTCCTTCCTTCCCTCCTTCCTTCCTTCCTTCCTTCCTTCCTTCCTTCCTGCCTTCCTGCCTTCCTGCCTTCCTGCCTTCCTGCCTTCCTGCCTTCCTGCCTGCCTTCCTGCCTTCCTTCCTGTCTTCCCTGCCTTCCTCTCTTCCTCTCTTCCTTTCGAATAATAAGGAAACCAGATATCTACATGCCTTTATAAGACAAAAATAGGAGAGAGTTAAAGAAATTATTTCCACTGTTAACTCTGCAGGTTTCAATATTCTAACTCTGTATAAAGCAAATGAGTGGCAAGATGAATCATGATCTATTATTCTTATATGTCACAACACAAATTTGAGAAGGAGCAGAAAGACCATTGTAGGATTACAATTATCTGTTGTTGAGAGATGAAAAACTATTATATTGCAAAACTTGTAGCATGTATTTCAGAATCAACCTGCAAGTTTTCATGGAGTTCCATATACTTGGCTATCATATCTGTGTAATATCTAAATGCAATATTTTCTGATTTCTAAATAGTACAAGACTAATTAAATCTCACCCTACTGTGTATTCAGTCTCCCACGTTCAGTCTAATAAGTATGAGTGTTCATTTTCTTTAGCACACTTCTAATATAGTGTAATTACACAATTTTTAACAAGGGACAAAAAAAAAAAAAAAAAGAAAAGAAAAGAAAAGAAAAAAGAGTCTAAATATCTCACACTAGCTACGATGAGTAGGATTAATTTTCCATTGAATTCAGTGGGACAGTCCTCAATAAATGCTATACTAATGGAACTGATAAATTCACAACAGCATTTCAAGCCAGGTCGAGGCCTGAGCCTGTTTCTATTGATATCAGTAGTGATGCTCATACAGATCTGTTCATACTGGTCAGTTGTTTTTTGAACCAGCCTTTCCTCAGCTTTAAGCATCTTGAGGTATCTTCCACTTCACCTGATAGTTCTTCAGTCCTGATTTGTATCAGAGCCACAAGAAAGCAATTACCACCAAAGCAAGCTTAAGCTTGGTGTTGCCATCTTTTAAACCCTGATCTGAACCTAACAGTTGTTCTTGATCTTGACAGTGAAACATGATGGACTGTTTTTCACAGGATTTGAGATTTTTGGCTCTGTCTACCATGGTAGTACCCAAGCAAGTGATCTAAGGAACTATTGGATTTCTTTGGACTCTCAGTAATCCAGCCTCACTGCTTAGCTGGGATATCTCCACTGGCTAAACTTGGATCCTAGAAGAGCATGTTAGACTAGACAGCTTATTTTGCTGTGTCAAAAGACAGGAATGTAAAACTCACACCTTCCTTTATAGTGTGGTGTGCCTACCTGCAACAAAATATTCTTCTTATGCTTTGGCATTGCATCAAGATAAGTCCATAGCTGTGAGCTGTGTCTGTAGAAAGAATGTATGTATAAAGAAAAAAAAGTGTCATCTAAGATAGAGTACACTGATACCTCACACATCAAAGGCTAGGAGGGACAATAAAAATAATTGTTACGCTCTTCCACTCTCTTCCAATTTCTTGATGCAAAAGTGAATTACCATGGATTCCTATATAGTATGTATCTGTAAGCACGTATGCTAGCTTGGGATGGTAGGCTGGATGCAAATTAGAAGCAGCTTTGTTTGATGCAAACTTAATTGTGCAACCGAAAAACTAATAGAACAGAATAAACAGAATAAAGCCATGGGTGTGGGAAAACGTGTCTTTGATGTATGAAGGTATGAAGGTTATCAATATTAGGTCAAGATTCAGCTCAGTACAGTCACTGTGTGTAAATTTGGTTCCTACTATTCATAATTATACATTGTTTTAGTTGAAGTTGCCTAACTGCTTTCAGACACATTTATGTGGAGCAAATTCAAAGTAAGCATCCCAATTATATGAAACAAAAAGGAGATGTTTTGTACTGTGTAAAGTTGAAGGCTCTCTAAATTCTCTAAACAGGAATATACACTGCTATTGGGGAATACTAAAAAAAGAAATTAAATGTGAAGTAATTCATAGAAACCACATTCTTTATCCTACTTATTGGTTATCAATGATTGTATCATTGATTAATACTTTACAGAGTGTTACTCTGTGTCTGCCTTAACTCCAAAAAGGACAAAAAAGAACAGAGCAGAGGCCAAAGAGTGATTTCATTATACAAATGAAATGGAAAAATTCAGTGAAATTCCATCCATCCCTGAGGACTGACTCCATTTAGAGGTTAGAGGGAGTGCTGAGAGTGATCTCACATTTACAGGTTCTGTAACTGTCATTCATTAGCAATGGTAATGGGATTATGACTCAGGTTAAAGCAACCAGAAGACAAAAATACTAGTTGAGAATTTGGCAGGCTACAACAAATCCTTCTTTTCTCTCTTCAGGGCCACAATTTCTGCATATCTGTAAGATGCACACAATAAGTCATGTGTCTGTTAACAGTCTGAGCAGAGCTGAGCTGCCCCACAGTGAATCTGCACCCTGAAGAGATCATCAGGACATGACCAGTGGGTTTGGGACGGTGCTGGGCTTTGCTTTCAGGGAACCAGCCTCTTCCCCCTGTGAGGCTGCCTTATCTGCACCTGCTCAGTTCAGACAGTCAGTGTGTCTACAAATGCACCTACTAAATATGGTCAAACCAAGGCCTAACCACAGCCTGCTGATGAGTTTTTACCAGTATTTTCTCAGGATGCTGAAGTGATGTGAGATGTGCAGCAGTGTCTGCCATAGTGAAGATCCAACAAGGCTTAGTCTGGGCTGTTCCTCTCATACAGGAGGCAAACCACCAAGAACAGCTGATTTTTTGGGAACATGGGGCTTCCTGTCCCTGCCTTGAGATGGTTGGCAGCAACTTACAACTTGGAGCAACTTAGGATAGAGATTCAGGTTTCTGCCATAACTTAAGCCTCATACAAGCTCTCTGTAAGTATCACAGAATCATAAAATCATTAAGGTTAGAAAAACCACTAAGATCATCTACTCCAACCATCAGTCCATACTTGTGACCAATCTAGACTCTCAGTGCCACATCTACATGGTTCTTGAACACCTTCAAGACAGTGACTCCACCATCTCCCTGAGTAGCCTGTTCCAGTGCATCACCACTCTTTTAGAGAATAAATTTATTCAAGCAACCATCCTGAACGTCCCATGGTGCAACTTAAAGCCATTAACTTTTGTCCTATTGCTGTTACATGGCAGAAGAGGCTGACAACCACCTGCCTGCCCCCCACCCCCCTCCCCGCAACCACAACCTCCTTTCAGGTGACTGTAGAGATTGATGAGGTCTCCCTTGAGACTCCCTTTCTCCAGACAGAACAATCCCATAAGTAATTTAACTCCTAAACTCATGCCTGTGTGTATTCTGTTCAGGGTGACGTAGGACCTCTTCTACTAGATATCTTAATAAAAATCAAGAACTTTGCAAACACAGTGGGGTGAGGAGCAGAGGACTGTGCTTGAAAACCACCATGGAAATTCTGAATTATCTAGAAGAAACACAACTCTGTGGTAGATGCTACTGCTGCCTTCATCTTGCAGCAGGCCATACTTTATTTCACCTGGACTTTCTAGGGGAGGCTTCTTCATCTTCTCCAGCCACAGAAGTCCATCACCTTCAGGTGATGAAATTTTTAGCTGAAGTTGAATGTGAAGGGGAACAGGCACTTGCTAAAATAGCCACATTTTCCTCCCCTGCTCCCTGCTGCTTGCTTGCCTGCTGAAAACACACCAGAGACTTAATTAGCCTCTAATAAGTCCTAATTTTCCAGATAGTGTGCAGATCAACATCTGGCTAACTGACAGGCCAAAATATGGACCTTAGGGATTCTGCTGTCTGTTGCAGGTCTTTGGGGCTGTGTATGGTGACACAGTTCATGGTGAGGCCTATGAGGACTGGAATGAGTAGTCTGAGAGGAATCCAGAAATTAGGAGAGTCCCACAAAACGCCTAATGCTGAGAAGTACTATGCTATTCATCTATTTATTAAATGTTAATAAATGCTTACTGTGATGACTTTCTACTACATTAATGTTACACTCATCATTCCATCAGTGTTTTCATCCTGAAGCCCCAAATGAGCTTGCCATCAACAACCAGTCTGACATCAGAGCAAGAGAGCCAAAGATACCCTCAATACCAATAGAATAATTAGTGAAACCCTTCAAAAAGTACTTGAATACAGTAGCAGTGATGCCAATATAAAACTATAAGGATGATAAATGCTGAGGAGGAGGACATAGAAATTTCAGGGCCCAGCTTCAGTGTAATGTTGTCAAATGTTCCTTGTATGTCCTTCTGATCTTACAAGAGGTCAACTCATAGTCTGGCTATTGTATTGTACCTTTAAAAGCTGGGGTGTAGGCAGAAATATTGTCCTATGCTGCTGTAAGTGGTTAAGCTCCCTTTGGTTTAATGGACCTAGATTTTCATCCCATGTCTTTATCCTCCCACCTCAACACACATGTTGACCTAGCTAACCACTAAAAATGTTTTTTAAAAACTGTAAGAAGCCTGCTGTGGTTTCATCTGAGTTCAGTGGATGAAGGATTGTGCATAGATGTGAGAACTGCAAGGGCTGGCTTGGCTTTATGTCAGACAGTGTGTACCTTTTTGAGGGCTCTCTTTGTGGCTGTATAAAACCTTGCTCAAAGCACTGCCAGAATCCAAATCTACTGATAATTAAAGAAAATATCTTTGTGAGCGGGAGAAGAGGTAAGAGAAATGCTCATGCTCTTACTAACATTTTTTCTTATTAGAGAACAGGAGATACTGATTTTACAGATACAGTGCTTTTAGTGCTTAGCATGGGCATAGAGTCACGGATACTTCCCTCTTCAGTGTTTGGGGTATGTATGAAAATGAAAAGCATGAAGTATGTCTGAGCAGAAAAGAGATCTGCAGAGAAAAAAAGAATAAATTAGATCTCTGCTTCTTAATTGCTCAGAACTTGTGTTTCACACTTCCAGCCAGCACTGTTCTTCTCCTGGCATCCCTTCTTCCTTTCCAGTCCCTCAGCGATCATATTGCAAACCTAACACACTTGGTTCAAATCCATTTTTAAATTCACCACTGCAGATTCTGCCGCAGAGTGGCTGCATCTGTCTCAAAAGAGAGCTGAAATGGAAATTTAAACATTTTTAATGTGGGTATTCACATGCCTGTTGGAGTCTAGAAAGAGATGTAGCTGAACATGCCTAGGAATGTATATCTAGCCCAAAAAGGGCGACACTGACATATCCCACTTTGTTAAGGACAGTAAAATGTGGCTATCATGTAGGCATGATAACAAGCTGCTGTTTAATTCCCAGCTCAGCAACTTGGGTTGAAAACTGTAACAACAGTAATTATCAGCAAGTTTCCAAGCCAGACAATTGAATCACTTGTCTGAGCAGATGCCTTTGGGGAATAGCAATAGAATTGCACTCTTCAGTTTGTAGTACACATACATACTGTATAGGAGCATAAAACTATTCCAGAGGTGGCTCTGCTATCTCTGCACACTTGTCCACTTTCTGCCACTAACTAGAAGTTGAATAAGCTAGAAGGCAACTGTCCCCAGCATCTTCTGTTTGGACATTAGATGCCACCACAGGCATGCTGGTGTAACCCAGCCCTGCTGAGTGCCAAATGGGAATGCGATATATGCTGAGGACAATGGAACCTTGGGGGTCTGGAGGATCTCATGCTGGGAATCTCACTGGCAAATCACTACAGGGCACAAAGAGATGTAGAGTACATCTTCAACATCATAGGCCTGCCCTTGACCAAGAAGGAAGAGGGAGCATACATATTTTATTATAAATGTGGTAGGGTAACAGCAGTGTTTTCAGAAGTGTGTCTTAAATACATAGTTTATTACAGATAGATGTAAGGAAGTAAAGGAGCTTTGAATGGGTTGACATTAGGACTATATGATCTTAGTGTTTTTTTTCAAGTTTAATTATTCTATACTTCTACCCTCTGCTTTAACACAAGACCTATCAGACTGAATATCATAATCAGTACTTAAAGAATGGTTGAACTGTCCTTCTTTTTGGTGAGCCTTGACAGGTTTGTTGCATGAATTGCAACTCACTGAATTTGTTGTGAGAAAGCTACCTTCCCTCTAACTGTGATTTTTACTTTTTTCTATAGTCACAGAGGATTAGCTTAAAGCAGTGGATACACAGGGACCCAGGGGAAAAACTACCCTGGGTTTGTTCACAGCCTATTGCAAAGCTGATTGTTTTCCACAAGAACTGCTCAAGCTCCAGAAAAAAAAATGCTGTGGGACTGAAATGCCAGAAGCCTTCCTCTGATCATTTTTCTTTTTGAAACATGTGCATTTATTCTAAACCTTGGCAATTTCCTCTGTGTGTCTTGAGCTACATTTCTAGACCTGGGAAAAAGGGATCTTGTTGTGTTAAAGATCTCTCAGCTGAATGACTAAGATTATGTCCCACTGTGGATATTTCAGTTTTAGAAGGGAGATGAGACCTGATAGTGATACCACATTAAACACATCTCCTATCGATCCTTTCTAACCTTGCAAAAGAGCTGCTCTGCATTAAGTACCTTTTACTTCAGTGCTGCTGATGGGACCACAGATGTCAACTGCCAGGCTGAATATCCTCAGAGGTCAGCAGACAGGGCATTTGAGAGGTCATAAAGTAATAATTTTCTAGCTAAGAAACAATAAGAGAGTGTATATCCCTCTGCCCTCAAATATAGCCTGAGGACACACTAGTGGCTCACTCTGAATTATAATTGCAATATTCATAAATAAAAGGGAATTAATGAAATGTCTCCTTCCCTGTTCTCCACCACGTAGCTCTTTGAACATACCACAGATTGGCTTGGTATGTCAAACGATTGTACTTGATTGATGACAAAAGGCCTTGTACTGAACAAAAGGCTGTGCTTATAAAGGCGTATTTTCAGACCATCCTTTCCACTATTACTGGCTACCTGTTCTGTATGAAAACCTGAAAGTTAATTACCTATTCCACCTTTAGGCTCATAGCTGTAGCTGATGAGAGAAAAAAAAAAGCCATTCTGTGATTTAGACCATACCTTTTGGCTCTCTGATCTCTCTCCACTGTGTGTGTACAGATTGAGCTGGCTGTCCTCTCATCTTCTAGGATTTTCTCAGTATCCACTTTGTGGAGTTTGATTTCCACAACCAGCAAGGAAATGGTGGCTGGGCATTGCTGCAGAAAGGACAGTATCATCTTTGTTGATCTGTGAGGGCCACATTCCTTATGGCAATTAAAATGGATGATTCATTTTCTTCAGCTGAAGAATGGTGATTTTTGCTAGTTGAAGAGCCAATCTGCAGTCTTATACATGAGTTTGGAAGAGCAGATCTTATTAAAGAAGCAGTCTCCTCTTATTTCCTCACAGACCAGTAACTCATGCCAGTTTTCTTGAAGAATCAATGGGCAACATGTCACATTTGGAGGCTGGAACATCAACATGCTGTAAACATATCAGGAGGCACTTGTGTTTATTGATTCATTTATTTTCAATTCACCCAATTTCAGATATTTCATAGAATCATAGAATCACAAGGTTGGAAACCTTGATCATCAAGTCCAACCGTCCCCTCAACACCATTGCCACCACAAGCACTAAACCATATCACGCAGCACGTCGTCCAGACGCCTCTTGAACACTGCCAGGGACAGCCACTCCACCACCAAATCCCTCTTCACCACAACTCCCTTCAGGAAGTTGTAGAGTGCAATGAGGTCTCCTGTGAGCCTCCTCTTCTCCAGACTAAACAATCCCAGCTCCCTCAGCCGCTCCTCATAAGACTTGTGTTCCAGACCCCTCACCAGTTTCACTGCCCTTCTCTGGACATGTTCCAGGGCCTCAGTGTCTTTCTTGTAGTGAGGGGCTGAAGACTGAACACAGTACTCGAGGTGCGGCCTCACCAGTCCTGAGTAGAGAGGGATGATCACCTCCCTGCTCCTGCTGGCCACACTATTTCTAATGCAGGCAGATGTCTCTTTACACTCTGTTTTTGGCTGAAGCAGATTTGTCTGGTTACACTGTGCTCCTTGGTTTGCTTATTCTCCTGGGAACTGGACATGCTGGAGAGCTGGGCAGTTAGAAACGAGATGAGGTTTAACAAAAGCAAGTGTAGAGTCTTGCATCTAGGGAGGAATAATTGCATGCACCGGTACAGGTTGGGGGATGATGGGGATGAGCTGCTGAAGAGGAGCTCTGCAGAGAGAGATCTGGGTGTCCTGATGAATGACAGGTTGGCCATGAGCCAGCAGTGTGCCCTTGTGGCCAAGAGGGCCAATGGCATACTGGGGTTCATTACAAAGAGCGTGGCCAGCAGGTCGAGGGAGGTGATCCTCCCCTTCTACTCTGCCCTGGTGAGGTCTCATCTGCAGTACTGCGTGCAGTTCTGGGCTCCCCAGTACAAAAAAGACAGGGATATCTTGGAAAGAGTCCAGCGGAGGGCCACGAAGATGGTGAAGGGCCTGGAGCATCTTCCCTATGAAGAAAGGCTGAGTAAGCTGGGTCTGTTTGGCCTTGAGAAAAGAAGACTGAGAGGGGACCTGATCCAGGTCTATAAATATCTACGGTGTGGGGGGCAGAGTGGAGAGGCCGGACTCTTTTCAGTGGTGAGTGGAGACAGGACAAGGGGAAACGGCTGGAAACTGCAGCATAGGAAGTTCTGCACAAATGTGCGCAAGAACTTCTTTACAGTGAGGTGACGGAGCACTGGAACAGGCTGCCCAGGGAGGTGGTGGAGTCTCCTTCTCTGGAGATGTTCAAGACCTGCCTGGATGCCTGGCTGTGCAACCTGGTGTAGGGAACCTGCTTTGGCAGGGGGTTGGACTCGATGATCTCTGGAGGTCCCTTCCAACCCCTACAATTCTGTGATTCTGTGATTCTGTGAATTGATGCACATATTTTCTCAAATTAGGTAGTTGTATTTGAGAAGGTAATTTCTTTTATTTCTCTCTCTTCTTTCTCTCTAGTAATATTTTGTAAATAATAATAATAAAAAAAACCAACAGGGAAGAGAAACAATAAACCTTTTTGATACATGCAGTGGCTTGATAATGAGGTGCATGTGTAATGGACAGTGCATGTGTTACATGAGTATTCTGTTGCCTGCCAAAACATTATTGTCATTAGCAAGTGTGCAAGAGGAAGATTGAACTAATAGACTCATGCCAGCCATCTCTAAGGTACGCTGTGGGAACCAAGGGGGTGTACAATGTCTGGCTGAAATAATGTATGTGTGAGTAATTCCCTCCTTGAATTTTGAGCAAGACCTTTGTTCATTCTAGTCAGCATGGTTTAAACTTTTCCCATTCTGCTGTGACCAATCTTAGTGGCTGCTGCTCATGTGCAGCATAGTTTTGCGTGCACTAGCAGTGGCTGGATGTCAGCTTATCTTTCTCAGTATCTGGTGTGGCTTTTGTGTCATAAGGAAAGCAGGCAGGGAAAAAAAGGAATTTGCTGACCAAGCACTAATGGTCAAATTTCTACACTAAAGGGAGCATTTAAAAAAATTAAACAGCAAAAAAATGTGTTTTCCCCGGAGATGACCAAATACTTCTGAATATACCATTTCTGTTGTGTTCAGCCCAAAGAATTCAGAAGCTATGAGTCAGACTGAAAAAAATGCAGAGTTTTTTCCTAAAAATGTAATAAATGATAGATTCTTCTCTCTCTTTTTTTTCTGATTATCTTTCACAATTCAAGTGTCAACATTATTGGCTCAAGTTTTCAAGGCTTTTTCAGGCCAAATTCTTCTGTACTGTTATTTGAGATCTGATGCTGGGATTTGACAGATATCAGTCATTGTGAAATTCCCAATGAGACCACACGAGGTGGTGACAGTGAATTTCCTTTGCAAACATTTTATTCTTTTTCAGTTCACAATAAGCCAAGATAGCTGTCTTTAAAAATAATCTGATCTCTAGTGTTATTTTCTGAAACCACAACACTGGCAAATCAGTGGAGCTGTGTGGAAGTCAGCGTATTGATGGTAAACACCAAGACTTGATACCTACTGACATTTTACCTCCTTACTCGTAGTCATGTTCACAAGACTTGAGAGGCAAAGGACCCTTCAGGAAGTTTTCAAAGGTTAGGTGTATTTGGTGGAGGTGTCAAAGGCAATTAGTGTGAATACTTAGGAGTGATAGTGCTTGGAAAGAACTTCTTTCTTCTTTAAACCTCTTCAATCTGTCTATTTTCAGTTTGTTTCTGTCTTGAGTCTTTCTGGAAAGAGTGACTTCCAAATGAATATTCAGATCATCTATAGCAAATGATAGTTGCTGATTTTGTAGCCAAGATGTTGAAGAGGCAGCCCATCTGAAATGTAGGAAGGAAGTGCTGGATAATCCAGGCTTCCCATCAAAATGAATTCTGACTGAATTTATATTAAGATATTTCTGTACACCTACTGTCATTTTACTTTCCAAGCATGATGCATACTACCAAGTGAATCAAGATCAGCATCTACATAGCAAAGGCCTACAATTGCTGTCCTTTTTTCAAATGAGAAATCTGAGTTACAAAGGAAAATTGTCACTAAACATCCACAGAGCCACATGCTTACCTTTCAACTGGGCTGCACATCTCTTGAAACAAACTCATTTGATACGGTACATAACTGATGTGAGGGACTACTGCTTAACCTGCTGACCACCATGGGCTTCATCCTGTATTATACTCACCTGTTATCTCAGGTCCTGTCATTTCTTATACTCAGGGACACATACTTCTTCTTGTTGACTTTTTAGAATTTAGTGCAAGGGATCTCAATGCCCGAATGGTGTTCATAAGGCCAATTTTAAATAATAAGGGCAGCAACGAGAAGAGCAAAATCAAGAAAACATAATGAATGAACTTTTAAAAGATGAGCATGTTATTCAGCTTCAGATTTTCTATTCAGCTTTACAAACTTTAACCTATGTAATTTCCTCAAAGTCATACAGAGTGTATGCTCTCAGGAATAATATCCTGGTGACCTAACCCTGGGTAACAACCCATCCTCCTTCTCTAAATAGTTAATTGGAAGAAAAAAAGATGTATAGCTCAAATATATGACTCTAGACTCTTTTCTTTGTAGATCTAGAGTAATGCAGCTGAAATCACCAATTGTCTGAGATCAGTCTTTCTCTACAGACAAATTATCTTGCCAGACCATTTCAAACAAGTGTAATAAAGAGTGATCATTTTAACACTTTCACAAGCAACCTTGCAGCCAAAAAGCTGAGAAAATGGTCAATCATTTATATTGTTCTACTTGCTTCTCTGTTACTGTATTTTGCTCTTTTATTCATGGAGTATGATGAATTTCCAAGTCTCAGGTCTGGATGAGGTGGCTTTCATAAAGGAAAGAGATAGATGCTCTCGAGTGAGACGGGGGAAGAAGGGAGGGGGAAGTGAAAGGATCTTGCTGCATTAAACACCACTTTCTGTGGAAACAATTAGTGCTGTAAGTGTATTCCTGAAGACGAGTGGCTTTACAATGAGATTACTTACAAGCACCATCTCTGCTAAAATGCCCATAAAGAGTTCCGCAGTTCTGAGAAGTCATCTCCATAGACATTGCTTATTGGAAGTCACAGATGATATTTCATGCTGTACTCTTTCAAAAGTAGCTGATGTTTGGGTCATACTTAGACATCCAAATTGCCGAGATCTCTGGGGCTTTGCTGTAAGGAAACCTGATGGAGCGTAGACACCGCAGATCGCTGGCAGCCCTCAAGACAGTGCCTTAAGGGGGTGTTGGCAATAAGGTGAGGGTAGTCTGAGGTTTGTAAACCAGCATAGGTTCAGATTCAGGTTCCACTTTCTCTGAACCACCAAAGTTTTCAGGTTAGTGGGTTAGGTGAAAGACTGTTTCCCTTCCTTGCCTGTAATGTGTAACGTGGGATATCTGGGTTTTGTAAAACCTCAGGAGCTGGTGTTTTGAGCCTGTAAAACAAAACAAATCCTTACGGGGCTTGAACTAGAGGCTTTTTTTTTTTGTTTTTTTTTATTTTTTTTTTCCATTTTACCCCATACAGCTCACACCTTAGGAATAAAAACCTCTTCTAATAGATGTAAATTCATAAGAATACTTACTTTGTGTAAATTATCTGTGATTATCTACTGCAGGAACCATCTTTTGAGGTAGTTGACTTTTCTGGAGACTAAATGTTGCTGAGATGGAAGATTAGAACCCACATATCAATCCTTATGCTTTTGTGTTTGAGCTATCACTAGCTGAGAAAGATAATAATTAAGACTGAAGGGTTCTTGCAGCAGGGAAAATTCAAGAGAAGCACTAGGAAAATCTTCCACTTGTAGATTTCTTTGGTGAGACGCAGAGTCTTCATCACTGAAAATCTTTAACGATAAGTAGACATCAGACATCTGCCTAGAATTCTAATGCTGCTGGTCCAGCTTTTTCCTTCATACAATTTGTAAATGAAATTTAACAATTGTTTTATTGATACCATCAAGTCTCTTTGCTTTAGTGAGGTTGCCATCTCCACTGAGAATTCCCCAGTTACTATCGTTTTGTTTGAAAGCTCTTCCCAAAACAAACATTATTCTTTAGGGCAATGCAGGAGAAACTTATGAAAAACTTCCTTCACAGGAGCACTCAGATGTTTATTGTCATCTTGATGAAATCTCACCAGTACCAGATGGTCTGGTACATCATACTCTATACTTCATGGCTAATAGCTTTCAGTTAATTGCATATTTATTGCCTTGATCTGTCAAAGAATTGCCACGTTATCTTTCAGCTAATGTTGAAGGGACTGTCTTCTGATCTCAGATTATTTACATCTGTGTGATACATAGGCAAACTAGGCAACCTTCTAGAATCACAGTCTGCCGGGGTCTGTGAATTAGTCATGGCCTTGCTGCGCTATTCTTTCTAAGCCAGAGACCTAGACAAGGAGGACCAAAGCATTATCTATCAACAGTATTTGTGGCCTTGTTTTCTGTGCTCCCCAAGCAAAGTTCTCATCTCTCCAATGCCTTCACTCCCTTCATTCTTAATTGCCATTCTTAATGCCAGTTCTTAACTTGACCTATTCTCTTCTCAGAATAGACCACACCTCTCTTAAATCATGAAATGCTGAAAGGACAAGCGCCAGATCATTTGGAGTAGTTTGGCTCCTAAGTCCACAGCTCAAAGGGAGTCCAGCATGGATTATATTACAGGACAAAACCGACCCTGGATCCTTGTAGTCTCAGTTTAGCTCCTGCAGACAAACAGTTCAGTCAAGAGCTCAGATTAAGTTCAAATCAGGCCAATCAAAACTACATTTTGCAATTAGCTCGATAGAATTTTGCTGCACATTTTGACCCAAACATTAGCCTAAAAATAATTTCTAAATTGACCAGAGCATCTAACATAGAATCATTACAGATATTTCAGGAATTGATTTTGCATGAATAATTCAAGTGGAGTGTAGAGACAAGAATATCTTCAAAATATGTGGTATTTTTGAGATATTGTTCAAAACAGGCAGTCTTATTTACAGACTTTGGTGGAGTTTTTGTCAGGACTTAGTGTGTGTCCTCATAAAAGGAAGGATTAGGATCAAGTTTTACTTGTTATTACAGTTTGACCTTTTAGAGTTACAAAATCTAATTTACTAACTTTTAAGAAATGATATCCTCCTATACTGTTCTATTCTCAAAGAATAAGATGACCAAAACCCAAAGCTAAAAAAGCATCAGTTACAACACTTCAATAAATAATGTCTGACTTTATGAAGTAAACTGTGAAAACAATACAGATTAGCAAAGAAAATAGGCAAGAGTAGGGTGGCTGAAGCTGAACAGCTCTCTTTCTATGTTTATGCAAAAATACATTTGACCTTCAGGATTATATATTTTCCCAAAACTATAGGTTTCTGTGTCTGTAACATTATTGCCTTTGGTGTGGTCACTGATTACAGAAAAGATACTGTTGTGCCTGGCACTCTGGAAATCATTACTGTAGAGGAATTGGTACAATACCACCATGCAGAATCTGAGGCTAAAGAGAAAAGCTCTGTAAATATCTCCCCAGAGTGATTTCCTGTGACAGTTCTTTCAGGTGTATGTTGTTTGCATTCAAGAGCAATGGGAAAGATTATGGCCTGTAAGTTCTGAGATGATGAAGTTGGATGAGCGTGGGATGGCATGTGTAGGAAAGAGATATAGACTGGTACTCTTGAGATACTTTTTTACCTTACGCTTCACAGTGAGTGGGAGCACATGCAAGAGTTTCATGCCAGGCCCTTGTTTAACAATGATACTTATGCTACGTATGTGTGATTAGTTCCATAACCACAGCATTTCACCATTTCATTTAAGAAGAATGAACTGCAAGGGGATAAAGGCAAGAAGCAGTCTCTCCAGTTCGGAAATACTATATGCCATATCACCTCACTGTCCTGGGAAGAGGGCATAGATATGCACCTCCTGGCAGCACATCTCTCCAGGACCCTGTGTGCTGAAAGCAAAGGCTAAACAAGTGCACTAGCTGCACTTGGTGTGTGGAGTTGAGGAGCTGGTAGAAACGGTGCTTTCAAAGTGGAAATATGATGGAGCAAAAGACATGGCTACTCTATTTTTCCACAGTAAGGTAGGACTGAATTTCACACTCATGTTGAATACTACAATTAACACCTCAACAAGAAGTGAGTCTTCATCAGAGGACCTGACTGCTTTGTTCCAGGTACAGCAGAGCACCTCAACTCAATGGGAGCAGATAGAAATGGGGCTACTTTTCAGTGGCACCTTAAAGGAAGAAGATAATTACAAGCATCATGCCTTTCAGATATGCTAGCCATTCAGGCCAATACCTGAAAGACAGTGGTGAATCTTCAGGTGCGCCCTCCAAATTATTCATTGTTCTCAATAATTCACAAGTTTCCAGCTTAAATCTTGGAAAGGACGAGACATTAATCATAACATCAGGCTTTCATTTTGAAGTCACGTCTGGCTTTTTCAAAAGCCAAGGCCTTTATTTTGTCTTTTAGAATATTCTGCTCTTTAGAGCATAATAGCTAAAATTCCTGAGAATGGCATTCGCTGAGATTTTTCTGTAATCTTTTAATGCTTTCCAATACCCAGAGTCCAATTAACATTATGCCTAATGGATATTGGATATCTGTAGTATTTTCCCCCTCCCTCACCTACACTATAGATGCAGTACTTCCACAGAACCTCCTCTGGGATGCTTGCTTGAATGGCGTTTTTAATTGCACTGCCTGGTACTGGGAAAGCTGCAGTATGTCATTAAACAGATGAGTTGTGCTGCCTGTGCCCATGTGAAGAGTATAACAACAATCAAACTGACTTTTAGCTGCAGGCTTTTTGCTACTTCTGATTCCTCTTTAAGCAAAATCCGCTACTCATCCCCAACACTCCCTGTTCCTCCTAATAACTAATGGTTTCCCATGAAGTAGCATTGCAGACATGAAAGATCAGAAAAACTGCACCTACCACACGTACACCTTGTCTAAAAAGATTCTTAACTCAAACAAGGGCATCAGGAGAGTATGCCACATGTATCTTGCTTTGCCAAGGGCACATTTTATTCTGTTCTCTTCAACTAAATTTGTTTTCAAAGACTTGTAGATTTGCTAAGCAATGATTGGAACGGATCTTTAGAGATCATCTAGTCCAAATCCCTGTTCACAGTGTGGTCTGTTACGACAGGTTTCTCAGGGCCATATCCAGTAGGGTTTTGGATTATTTTGACAGTGGAGATACTGTCTCCTGGCCTTTCCTACAGTAAAATTTGTGCTTGATTTTTTTAAATGCAGCTTCCTATGAGATGGTTCATATGGTTCCTCACAGCTGAATCTTTGGACCACATGTTGGTCTTCATCATCTTTTTACAACTTTGTTGTCCTTATTTTCAAAGTAATTTCCTTAGCTTCTATATTTTTAAATATATGCCCCAACACGGTACCATCATCCCAACAGGAATCTAAAAAGAAACTTGTCCTAATTCCTCTGGTTAACCCTTTTGACTATTCTGACATCTCTAATCTTGGCAGGCACGTTTTTTCTTCAGTCCTTTTTAGTCCCTTCTCCCTTGGAGATCCCAATTTCTCTTTGTCCCTTCTTCTCTCTCCCACCTTTTTAGCACAATGTCTACTTTCATTTACCTCCTCTCCTTTGACCAAAGACTTTCTAACCCTGATTTATTAAACTGATGTATTCCAATCTCAGATTCCATTCAACCACATACTTTTTATTAGAGTATTTCTGTGTGTGTGAATTTTTCCAGAAAGCCCAGTTTCCTCTATAGGGAAAATACATATATCATATATTCCATATCTAAGCACAGATGAGGTCAACCTAAACCAACTTTTCTGTCCCAGTTCTATCTCTAAGAGCAGATCAGTCAGCACTAGCTCTGCTCCCACACTGCTCTACTGTTTCACAGCAGCAAAGCTTGAAGTAGCTACAGATTTCCTACTAGTATACATTTTTCTGTGATGAGAAAATGTTTTAGTGAAGATTCAGAGTCACTGTTTCTCCTTTCTTCCTTCTTTCTGACAGGAAATAAATTATAAATAAGTATTGTACACTCTTGGAATAGTCCCACTATGTTATTATCCAACATCTCTGCCTAAAGAAGGTGGAATGTCTACCCAAAGTCTGTGTTCTTCCCAGCACACCCACCCAGTGCAGGAGAAATGTGCTAATACACCTGCACAGTAGAGCACAGAGCCCTTGCTCTCTTTGTGGGAAAGACATGTAAAAATCTGGAGTATCACAAGGATCAGGCCTAAAGTCAATAGTGCTAATGCAAAACTATGAAATGGGGAGGGGGAGAAATTGAAAAGGATAGCAAATACTACTTCATATAGCAGAGCTTGTCACATCTGCCAGATGGATGGGATTTCACAACACTGGATGAAGCTGAAAAGGCAATTAACAATGAATATGGAGAGGCTAGTATTTATCTACAGCACATCTTTGGAGACCATATTAATATGGCTGAGATTTTTGAACAAATGTAGTGTTCTTGAGAAATCTTTTTTTTTTTTTTTTTTTTTAATGTTTGGAATAACATAATACAATGGAAGATTACATGGAGGAAATGAATGATCAAAGTTCTGGCATTTTTTTTTCGTGAGACTTCTCTATTCCAGGTAGATCCCTAAAATTACACTATGCTATCATCTACGATGAAAATGTGAATAGGAAGGAATAAAAAGGAGTCTGAAACATACAGAACTTCAAATGTTGTTTCCTAAGTAAAGCAGCACACTTCTTCAAAGTACAGCATCATGAAACAGTTTTGTGCACTTCTTTTCTAGGTGACATGCTCGAAGTTCACACAGTCTTAAGAAAAAAAACATGCCTGGAAATATTTATAATCTCATCTGATATCTTTTTGGTTGTCTGATGTTTTCTTCTCATATTAAGTTTTATTAAAAAAACATCACTCCTTCTATGTGGCCCCCTCCACTAGTTTATCCAACTATTCTATTAATTGAGCAAATTGTCTGGTCCTGAGATTAAACCACAATAAAGTAGAACAAAATATATACAATACAATAAAGTACGATCATAAAATTCTGTGTCAGAATTCTATATTCTGATATAGGAGGGATAGAAATACAGTTTGTTGACATCCAGAGCCAGCGCCCCGCCTGTTAGAAGACAGAATACATTACAAAAATCTCTGATTTCCTTCTTGGTTAGAGAATTCAGTTTTCCATCTGAAACCCAGCACTGAAGTGCTTTTGGAATTTTAGAAAATTCGGACTTTTTTCGTTTCTACAAGATGCAACATGACATACTGAGAGGTCAAGTCCATGACAAATGGACATGATGCCAAGTAACAGACTATTGCCACAAAAAAGGAGAGAGACTTTTCTAGTTTAACATTAGCAAAAACAGATAAAGGTTGATTTTGTATTCATTTCATCAATTGATTTTTCATAATCATTTGTAATTCTGTTTTTTTGTTGTTGTTGTTTTGGTTTATCTTTTTTTTTTTTTTTAAATGTGTGTTTCCAACGTAATTAGAACACAACACATTTAGAAGTGCAGTAAAACAACAGTAAAAACGATAGTTTTGTAAAAACCCTGTCTTACATGCCTATTCCCACCTATCAGAGAAGAAACCAATTGGATGCAGCTGAAAACTGTGTTGGCATCAAGAGAAAAAAAAACCAACGGTGTCTTTCAGTGAGCCTGCTGATTCTCAGGCATGCAGATAGGTACTAGGGAGCAAGCTAAAAACTCTTGGAGTTCATCCTACGAGCACAGGAAGGGTGTTTATTGCTAGCAATAGCAATAGGGATTAAAGATTGCTCGCATGAGTATTATGCTAAGGCAGACACAATGCAGGATTTGTCTGCACTGTTCTCCGCTGATCCAACTGCTAGTGATTTTAGTGGTTGCTATAAAAATCACATTAAAACCGTCTCACTTTTGCATGTCTGATTCAGTTTGTTTTTTTCCACTAGGTTGTATAGAGCTTCCAACATTTTCCTTTCATATCTCATTAGTCTTGATTAATGCTAAGTGCTCACTCTAACACACTGGGTCAGTGATCTAATGCTGGAAGCTTGATTTCCAGAAACTGACCTACCAATTTTACCAATTTCATAACAACTGTGGTCTGTTAAATTTAAGAAAACATTATCCACCAAGCTGATACAAAACCCAAGTGTTTTATTTGAGTGAAGTCTTTGTCCAGTTCTACTATGCACTGCAAACCAAACTTATCCTGACCTCTCAGTATAACTTTTTCTGTGTGGCAAATTTCAGAATATATTTTGAGTTCATCCTGGAACGAAAATAAATTTTGGAACATATTTATAAAAATAGAATGTGTCAAAATACCCTTCTGGGCCAAGGCTTTAGATTTTCAGCTGTACACACCTACTTATTAGTCAATGTAACTACAGAATGGATGCCTCTGTATTTGAATTAGAATCATTTTTCATCACAGGTTCCTCTGAAAGAAACAAGGCCAGGTCTCAAGTGCCTTTACCACATTACAATGGCAAATCTATAGGCTAAAACATGTAATTATTCTTTCTGTATCATCTTTTCCACTTTTCCAATGAAAACGCCATTGGAAATAGCAGTACCTCTCTGTGGAAGTTTCTGTATCCCTTAAAATTTCTTGTTCATCTCTGGCTAACCTTTTGTAAAATTTGAGCTGCTTCTGCTTTCTATTGCTTTCTTTGGAGTATCTCTACGGGTGACATAGAGAAAAACTTGTCATAGTTTGTGGATGAGGAGAGAGTAAGAGTCTCTGTCATCCTCACCACCAAAGTGAGGGCAGTATGGTGTCCCTTGGACCTTGGTAAGAGAATAGTATCACATTTGAATAATTCCTAATTAAAAAAAAAAAAAAAAAAAAAAAAAAAAATTTTTTGTGCCAAAGGCTAGATGAACCATTTCATTTCATTTTGGCTTCAGACCTTTTTTTTTTTATTATTATTTTTGCCCATTTTCTTAGAGTTTGACTCTAAACCTGCTTGACTTCAAGAAGGATTGTATTGGTAAGCCTCTGCCTGGGTTTTTACTCAATTGGTTTAAAATCACACCTTGAGTTAAATGGGTGCAGCTGTCTTGTGTAGACAAGCCCTCAGAGGCAGTTTGTCAGGCATACTGCCACTAATCCACCTACCAAGGTAATCTATCTTGCCCCGAGGGGAGCAACAGATTCCTCTCTGTTAATATTCAGATCTGTCAGAGTGGAGATACCACAACACTGCCCTCACTTAAATAATTATCTAGTCTCCAGGTACATTATGTAGTCTAAGTGATTGCAAAGTAGCTTTTTGGCTCATTATATTCTAAACTGGGCCCTGAAGAAAGCAAACATCCATTGGGTTGTGTTTAACGCATCCATACAGTTACTGACCTTAGAACAGAAGCTTTCCTGTGTGGGTCCAGGTGACTGCTAATATCTTTTACAAAAGGTTTCTGGCCCTAGGACAAGACTCGTTTTTCACATATACACCATACTATAAGGAGCACAGCTGTCCTAGACAGTGACCCCAGGAGCCCAGGGGAACACCAGCCAGACTTGGTGATGGGGCTCCCTGAAAAGCCCTCAATCAGCCCCACACCACTGTGCAAGTCGATTCCAGCACATACACTTTGCCTTCAAAGTGCTTAACATTTCAGAAGCGAGCTTGTAGCAATTAGTGCTTGTTGTGTGATGGAGACTGCTGTGTTGACTGAGCCAATTAAGAGATCAATTAGTGCAGTGCAGAGTGCTTAGAGAGGTAGTCTTGGGTGACATCGGTCAGGTATTCAGTCCATGCTCTGTACTGAACTGTGATCTCTAAAGTGCATTTAATGACTTTGTATTTGAAGGAATACCAAAACACTTATACCTGCTGTCTGATTTTGAAAGTAGATCAGTTTTGTGCTATTGTAGTCCATAAAATACTGTTTTACATAGGTGTAGTACTAAGTAGGGATTTCCATGTATTGGAAACACTACAAGCTAATGCCAAAGCCAGTGTTTCTTTTTCTTGTGTCTGAAATCTTAAAAAATCAAAGATCATATGATCTAAAAGTTCACTCTGTGACATCTGTAGCAGGCTAAAACATATCGCTGTTCTCTTTACAACAGAGTAAAATGAATTAATGACTTCATAATTTCAAGTTGCAGTGGATTTTATGGTCTTAATTAGATAATTCTCCTTATTCAGCTCTGATTAGAAGTTTACAGATGAAAATACCAACTGGATGCAGGTCTGTCGGCCCTCTTTGGTTTCCCATCCAGGCAGCTGGGGAACTTGGGCTCCTGAGCTCTGTGACTCCAGGGCTGACTCACCAAAGCAGGGTTTTCAGGCATGACACACAGCACTGCTAGGAACTCAGTGTTTGTGGAAGTGGAGGCCAGTAGAGGTGAAACTAATAAGAAAGTCTCAGGAAATGATATATTTCAGAAACACCATGCATGTTTCCTTTTAGAAACAGTGTTTGGGGATTTCTGGGTCATGAGAAGGTCTTGAAGAATTGATGTAGGTCCTGACCAAACAAAACCACATAAATAAAGAAGAAAAAGAAGAAAAAGTATCATTAACCCTAAATCCGGCATTTTAGCTAGTTCTAGTCTTGTTCTGCTTTGAAATTTATTTATATGGCTACAGAAACTTGAACAAGTTGAAACAAGAACCAAAGGGTCTATAGTCAAGGTAACTGACTTCATTTCACACATCATGATGCCAAACACAATCAAGTAGACTATTAAAATAAGAGATTTTGTTCCCTTAAAAATAGCCAAAAAAACAAAATCAAAACAAACAAAAAAACCTAACAAGTACTCACACACACATAAAACAAGCAAATAAATAAATAAATCCCAGAAAATTTGTTCTCTCTGTGCACAAAAGTTTAAACCATAACATAGAAGACTCAATTTCACTCACTTTCAGGAACAGGCAGGAGATGCAGATCTGATCTTTTTAGTTGGCCTGCTTAGAAACATTAAAAAAAAAAACCAAAAACAAAAACAACCACAATTATTTTTATATATGAATCCTCCATAATGTCAGGAAAGCTTACATGAAGATTTTAACGGATTAATGATTTCTCAACATACTTTCTTGATGCTGCATTAACTGCACCAGCCTTGCTGTATTCACAGAAAAGCATCCTCCTTTTGCTTTCCTGGAACTACTTTTCTGGGTGCATATCCTGGGAAAAGAGAATGTGAAAGAGAACATGCAGACACACTTCATCCCAGAACCTTCTTCAGTATATGTTTTTAAGCAGTTAAATAACACCAGAAACAAAGAATCAAAGAACCAAGATTTAGACAACAGCATAACATACCCTGTGTCTTACAAATAATAATAATAAATAAATAAATAAATAAAAATAATAATAATAATGTGGAAAAGCAATATACTTCAATATTAATAGTAATGAGTATAAGTGATTAATGAGGGTGTCACAATAACCCAGGATTTTCTCTTTGTCCCTGAATAAAGAAAACAAAATGAGATTTCTGGACATTCTACAATGTTTAGATCCAAGGCTTTTATAGACCACAGTGACAGATCTGTTCTAACTGAAGATAACTGAGGAAAAAATAGACTTTCTTAGTGAGGTTTCAGAGTCTTACACACAGTGCTATATATTCAGTACTTTCTCCAAGCATTGATGGCAGGCATTTATGGGATGGGAATACTGGTCTAATCCATATGGCTCAGGCTCCCAGTTTGTTACCACTATTTGTTCAGCACATGATTTTGAAAAATTTTTTGTCTAAGAGTCACATAGCCATATGTAAACATCTACGTTGAGTCTTTTCTCCCTTGACACCTTTTATAGGCACCAAAGAATATACTCACGCCACTAAAATATGGAATACAAGTTCAAGCTATCTCAAAGGCAAACTATTGATAGGGGAGTTAACCTTAAGCTGCATGGACAGCAAGCAGCGTGACCCACCTGGCCACAGCACAGAGGCTGGTCCCTGACTCTTCTGTTTGGCAATATAGGCAGAGCAAGAGGGAGCTGCGAGAAGAAGCCCCTCTGGCTTGTGTTTCCATTCACCCCAAAGTGGCTGTTTACAGCAGGTTGGATGAATCATGCTCCTTGTATCTTGGTTTCTATAAAGTGGGGAATGGTATAAAATAATACATAACCATGCTCACAAAGACCTGTAAGTACTCTGGATGAGACATGCACTACCTGAAGAGAAAGAAATCAGCAAAACCCAAAAGTTTAAGGCTGGAAAAACAAAAAAAAAAAAAAAAAAAAAAAAAACCAAAAAAAAAGACCAACACACTAGCAACCACCAGGAAGTAATTTCTCAGCTAATATTTAAGAGGTAGATTTGCATAACTCCATTTTGTGAATCACCGGACTCTAGAAGCAAGTTTGGAGCAGGCAGCATGGTGGGGCAAGGCTCTGAAAATCAGACCAAGGTTAAGATGAGCAGACTGCAGGTCTAGACCTTATGATGTAGGAGCAAGGTCCCAGGAGATGGAATAGCATTTCTTTTGCAGTAACATCAAGACCTCTCCTGTGTAATAGACATTTCCGTGCAGTTCTGTAGGGAGCATGTTCATTGTATATCACAGTCTCGTTCAGTAAAAAAATTATGTCCACAGCCTTTCATGCTACATGAATTTTAAGATCACAAACTCTGGCTTTGAAACACATGTTTGGCTTACCATGAAAGTGAACTGTAGAAAAAACAAAGCAACCATTCCATGACACACAGTCACTGGCTTTTTTTTTCCCCTCAAGAATCAAGGAACAGTCAGGCGTGGTTTCAGAAGGCATTTCTTATTGAATCCGGCCAAAAGATGTTGTAATATTTACCCTGGTACACGATTGTTGGCCTAAAAACTATTGTGTAAGGAGTCAGAATGGGAATACAGATTCAAATATAACACCAAATAAATAAAGTTTCATTAATGCATGGTTTGGTGAGAAGAACATTGGCTGGGGACTCAGAAGGCCAATGTCTTTGCGGTCCTTTCAGGGGACATCAAAGCATATTCATGGTCCCAACCCAAGCGCCGCTGGCGATGTTTCCACCCCAGTGCATGGGTGCTGGGATGGAGCCAGGCTGAGCTCCAGGCAGCATTACCAGAGACACCCACTGCCTGGGTGGGCAGGAGACCTGACTGTCACCCGAGTGCCCCCCACCGCAGGTAACAGGGGTATGGAATAGTGCAATGAAAGGGCTGGTGGCCAGACTCTTCTCAAGGCTGTGTGCCATGTAGCTGGAGAGAGAGCACTGTGGTGCTCCCAGGGGAGTCCTGTGTCCCCACAAGTTAGTTACTCAGCCAAGCAGCCGGGTCCTGCCTGGGACAGCCCAGTCACGAGGCATCTGTCAGGGTCTGTGTCTGACTGCACAGATGTAATGATAAGCATAAACTCTTCAGGCCTGTGACCAATAGATGGCAGGCAAATCTTAGTCCTCTCATGCAAAGCAGCGAACAATGTCCCACAGACTGCTTGCTGCAGGAGCTGGCGGGACTGTGCCTGGTGACCCCAGGGCTGGCCCGAGGCTCTTGGCGGTCGCTGAGTTATCTCAGCCCGACCTCAGCAGTCAGCGAGTCCCTCTCTCAGGCTCTGGCTGGCTTAGATCGGCCTGTCTGACATACCTGCTTGCAACAGCATTTACTCTGAATAATACCTGTGCTTGACTTGCTGTTCTCTTGTCATGCTTTCCAGCTTGCTCTGTTCTATCTGTGTTGCAGAGTAATTGGGGTCTAAATGGAGTGACAGAGAGAGATGAGATCAATGTGATTCCCAACCTGTCTTTCGTACAGACTGTCTTGATAACAGCATTTTTGTTTGGCCACCCGAACATTACAAGTCATGTGACAGCACAGTAGTGACTTTTAAGACCCAGACCACCCCAAAACAAACAAACAAAAATACTGTGGAAAAAAATATTTTCATTTTAATGACTCCCCACTCTCAACTTTTAAACAGAATTCATATCTCTTAATGCACTCAATAATTGTTGATTGTTCCTCCCTCAGTCCCCATTTCAGAAATCATGGAATCACAGAATTATTAAGGTTGGAAAAGACCTCTACTGACCATCAATACTGCCTACTAAACCATTCACTAAGCATCACATCTACATGCTTGTTGAACACATCCAGGGACAGTGACTCCACCATCTACCTTTGCATCACCTCACCACTCTCTCTGAGAAGAAATTTTTCCAAATATCCAACCTGAACTTCCCCTGGCAAAACTCAAGGCCATTTGCTCTTGCCTGTGAATGTAGCATACAGACAGGACTGAGCAAGTGTACTGACCACAACATTAGTGCACCTTTAGGCAGGAAGAAACAAAGATTGAAGTGGAAATCAGAGAAATAGCCACAGGTTTTTCCAGACAATTAAAGCACAAGGGAAAGTTTGTTTTCTAAGTAAAGCTTTCCCATACATTAAGAAATTTTAGCTTTTTTATGTGCTTTCTTAAGAGTAGTCTGCTGTTGTTCCCAACAAAAAAATGAATTTAATGTTTTCCTGAGAATGTGGCACACCAAGTCCTTATTTCAACTTCATTCTTTTTCAGCTGAAATATGTTTAAATCCAGACTGCCTTTTCCTCAGCATGCTATGTAGCCCACAGTGCACTGTGCATGCTTGTGTATTTCTGGGGATAATATGCAAATGTGTGCATACCATGCATATAGTGGGATTTGGGAGCATTGGCATGTGTTAGTGTGTGAGATGTCTGGGAAGCTGAGAGTTTTCTATAGTCACTGACATGATATGTGGTTTTTAAGAACAGCATCTAATTTGAGGGCTCCACAGAGAACATCAGAATTATCATCACTCATCTATTGCAGAGAGAGAGGATGGAAAAATAAACTAACATCTGGGGGTCACCCAGTGAGCTTGCAAATGCAGAGAGGTGGAATCATAGAATCATAGAATCATAGAATCACAAGGTTGGGAATGACCTGCAGGATCATTTAGTCCAACTGTCCTCCTATTACCATTGCTACCACAAGCACAAAACCATATCTTGTAGCTCCTCATCCAGATGCCTCTTGAACACTGCTAGGGATGGCAACTCCACCACCTGGGCAGCCATTCCAGTGCCTGACCACTCTCTGAGAGAAAAAGTTTTTCCTTATGTCTAATCTAAACCTCTTCTGGCACAACTTGTGGTCATTTCCTAGGGTCCTGTTTGTCATCTGAGAGAAGAGGCCAAACCTCTCCTCATCACAACCTCCCTTCAGGAAGTTGTAGAGTGCAGTGAGGTCTCCTCTGAGCCTTCTCTTCTGCAAACTAAACAATCCCATCTCCCTCAGCTGCTCCTCATAAGACTTGTGCTCCAGACCCCTCACCAGTTTTGTTGCTCTTCTCTGGACATGTTCCAGGGCCTCAATGTCTTTCTTGTAGTGAAGAGCCGAAGACTGAACACAGTACTCGAGGTGCAGCCTCACCAGTGTTGAGTACAGAGATGGATGATTACCTCCCTGCTCCTGCTGGCCACACTATTTCTAAAGCAGGCCAGGATGCCGTTGGCCGTCTTGGCCACCTGGGCACACTGTTGGCTCATGTTCAGCCGAGCATCAACCAACACCCCCAGGTCCCTTTCCTTTTCATAGTCATCCAGCCACTCATCCCCAAGCCTACAGCGCTGCATGGGGTTGTTGTTGCCCAAGTACAGGACCCAGCACTTGGCTTTGTTGAACCTCATCGCATCACCTCAGCCCAGCGATCCAGCTTATCTAGATCTCTCTGAAGGGCCTCCCTACCCTCAGGCAGATCAACAGCACCTTCCAACTTGGTGTCATCTGCAATCTTACTGGACGTACACTCAATCCCCTTTTCTAGGTCATCAATAAAAATATTAAACAAGATGGGCCCCAATACTGACACCTGGGGGACACCACTTGTAACAGGCCACCAGCTGGACTTAACTCCATTAACCACTATCTGTTGGGAACAGCCTTCTAACCAGTTCCTTACCCAAAGAAGTGTATACCTGTCCAGGCCAGGGACAGCCAGTTTCCCCAGGAGAACACAGTGAGAGACCGTGTCAAAGGCTTTGCTGAAGTCTAGGTAGATTACATCAACACCTTTCCCTCGTCTACCAGTCTGGTCACCCACTCATAGAAGGAGATGAGGTTGGTCAAGTACGACCTGTCTTTCATGAACCTGTGCTGGCGGGGCCTGATCCCCTGGACACCACTCACGTACTGTGTGATCTCACTCAAGATTATTTGCTCCATGACTTTCCCTGGTACCGAGGTCAGGCTGACAGGCCTGTAGTTCCCTGGATCCTCCTTACGGTCCTTCTTGTAGATGGGAGTCAAATCAGCAAGCCTCCAATCCTCTGGGACCTCTCTAGATAACCAGGAACACTGATAGATGGCCAAAATGGCAATCACCCCCGCTAGCTCCCTCAGCACCCTTGGGTGGAACCCATCTGATCCCATGGACTTGTGACAGTCCAGATGGAGGAGGAGCTCTCTGTCTCCACCTGAATCACCAGGGGCATATTCTGCAAAACATCCCAGACTTCCAGATCAGGGCGTAAAGTACCCTGAGGATAACTGATCTGCCTATTAAAGACACTGTTGAGGACCTCAGCCTTCTTCTTATCCTCGGTGACAACATTCCCCGCTGCATGAAGTAAAGAATGGAAATTCTCCTTGGTTCTTCTCTTACTGTTGATATATTTGTAAAAGGATTTCTTATTCTCTTTTACTGCAGTGGCCAATCTGAGTTCAAGCTGGGCTTTTGCCTTCCTAACTTCCTCCCTGTGTATACCTTAGAAACTTCCTTGTAATCTCCCCAAGTAGCCTGTCCCTTCTTCCAGAGAACATAGACTCTCTTTTTCTTCTGGAGTCTCAACAGTAGTTCCCGGTTCATCCACACCAGTCTTCTTCCCCTACGGCTTGCCTTACAGCATTCAGGAACAGCCTGTTCTTGTGCCTTTAAGATTTCCATCTTGAGGAGCGTCCAGACTTCCTGGACCCCTTTACCCTTAAGGAGTGACTCCCATGGGACCCCTGCAATAAGCGTCCTGAACAGGTCAAAGTCCATCCTCTGGAAGTTCAAGGTAGCAGTTTTGCTAGTCACTCTTTTGACATCTCCAAGAATAGATTTCATGTTTGCTCTACCCAAGACAGTGGCTGAAGGATAATCTGTTAGGTACAAACCTCTCCTCACCGCTGCTTGGGAAACTAACATCACCTAGTCTTATGTAATCCGAAACATGTTTCATCAGGCAGGTGAACACAGTGCTGAGAGTTCAGCAACAGTTTACCTTTTGAGGAGGAGGAACCATTCATTATGGCTTGAAGTCCCAGAGATAGGCCCTGCTGAAAGATGTCTCCAATTATGCCTAAGCATTACTCCAAGATGAGCCAAAAGGTTTGAAGGTATGGATGAGGCTGTGACAAGCCAAACATTTGTCTTAGCCCTGAGAGGCAAAAACATCATCGGATTTTTGGAATGGAGCATGCAGCAGAACATGGGAAGTGTACAGTGTGCCATGCATGCGGGCGTGCACAAGCACACATAGGTGCAGGCAGGTAAGGTCACGGTGACCGCCAGGAAGCAGTGCCAGACGCTTTTCAGTACTTTGGCTCTGTCCCGACTTCTTTCTCATTCACGGGCATGGAGCCGAGACAGAGCCAGGTTTTCAGCTGCAGCCAGACTTTATGCTTCATTACTTTGCCCACCTCTGCACAGGATATAGCATTTTTAACATTAACAGTTAGCATTATAAGCTCTCATAAATTATCCTGGGCCTCTGCTGCTGAAAATATGTTCCAGTGCATGGCCCATCCATCTCTCTGCCTGTGAGGTATGTGGGATGCCGGCTTTGTGAACCATGGCTGTTTCCCCACTGCAGCCTCCACTTGGTCACTGTTCAGAGCCTTTGAACTGGGTCCAGTGAATGTTTACCTCATGCTAATGCAGATTTCCCATGTGATGCACTGGGATAACGTGAAACCTGCTCAACATGAGTGGCTCATTTTGTGCTCCAAATGGAAATCTGGAGGATGGGAGCAAGTGTTTCTCTGGCCAAAGAAAAAGCAAGCTCAGCTGAAGAAGAGCCATCCCTGGGCATGCCAAAGGGTAATAAACACATTCTTTTTTAGAAGGAGAAAGGGAAGGGCAAGGAGCAGGTCTAGGATGTGCAAGTAGTTTAAAGTCACTGCTGAGCTAACACCCACGCAGATGAGTGCTGAAGCACGCCAAAGGCTACCCTTCATTTTACATTCAATTAGTGTGCAAGTTGCTACACATCCCTGCAGGACCAGATTCCCTACTTCAGCCACAGCCACCAATGAAGGATGACACATGAAGTGCTGCACCTCAGAAGCATCCTCAGGAGATATGACTCAGTGCACACAACTTGAGTTAAAGTTGCTTTCTTCCTCTTATCCTTTCTCTTCAGGACCAGAAGCATCACCACATTTCCCTTCAGTCACTGAGGCTCAATTTCACACAGGTGCTGCCCTGCCCTATGATTTTACCATGCACAGGAAGGCCTGTGAAGTCAAACACCAAGTCAGTGAACATGGGAGAAAATGTCATTCTCTTCAGTTATAGTGGAGCCAGAGCACTTTTGGCTACTTCTGAGCTTTAGCTAGATCTAGGGAAGTCTGCAGTAGGAAGAGGAAACTAAGTGTCTTTGAAAGACTGATTTTCCTCCAGAAGCTTACAAAAGGAGTGGAAGACATACTATGCGATATTGTCTCAGGCTTTAGGTGAAGAGTTGATCCTCAGGCCCATTCTGCTGAAGGAATTTCCTGCTCAATAATATGGAAAGATGCATAAGGGCAGCAGAGATGGTGTGAAGATACATGATTGCTTGCTGAGAGCTGACAAGTTAGTTGTGGGAAGGATCATATAAAGCCTGCCATTTGGATGAACAGGAAATGCATTGATGCGCTGATGGTTGTACTAGATTATATTAGTGGTCTTTTACAAACTTAATGATTCTTTGATTTGTTGGTTCTATGAAAAGTATTAGCAGAGTGTGCGAATGAGAAGAAACTCTGCGTGGAGTTACCTCACAGTGGGACGCACAGAGTATACTTGGAAAAAAAGCTCAGGGCTGCAAGAAAAGGTGCATGAGTAACCAGCTTAAAAGGGTGTGGAGGATAATCAGAATCTCTCCCTGTCTGCCATTTACAAGTAAGAAAAGCTGTCAAGGAATCAATGGACTATTCCCTACCTGAGCTCCAGTGAGAATAGCTTGTCTCTTCACAGTGAGAAAAAGAAAAATATTACCCTGAACTTCTATCTCTCATACTGCTACTTCTCCCAGGGTGTTTTCTCTTTTGGTCTTCAAGACTGTAACAGCACTTTGCACTCAATACTTTAATTAAAAACTAGAGACAAACAGCCTCCACATCAGTTACAGACAGTTGACATTCGTAGCAGACTTTGGTTTTCATCATATGACATGCTTTTTTAACCAGCTCAGTTAACGTTTTAATTTTAAAATGCAGTTAACACTTCGAAGAGTGCTGCTCCTTTTCAAATGCTGGAATGCATACATAACCTCAGGGGGTTGTGTTTGTATTTATTTTGACCAGCACTGCACAAAAAACCTTTGGCACATAAATGGCTTCTTTTTCCCTGGGGAACAGAACACAGGGAGAAAAATGCCAGCAAGTCATACACCGGAGGGTCAAGGACATCCCAGGGAAGGTAGCAGAAGAAGTAGGGAACCAGGGAATGATGGTGGTAGAGAGTAATAAGTGAGAGGTGCTGGGATTCCAGAATATGACAAGCAAAGCTTTTGGAAAGGAGAATCAGTTTGCTTGTGATTGCTAGGGATAGGCTCAGAGGACAGATCCTGTGTTTTTTCACCCCTTTGAGACTTCTAGCTGTATTTTTGGCGCTGGCCACTTAGTAAAGATCCCAACTTTGCATGCTTAACACTTTGTTTGGCAGCCACTACCTCAATTGCATGCTGAGGGAATGTGCTGAATATCTGGATTTCTTGTTCCTTTTGAAAGCAGCAATATACAGCAGCTATTACTAGTGCCCTGGCCATCTCTGTGAGAGTTAACTACCTCAGAAATGGGGGGAAAATAACCTCCTCCACATGGAATATGCTGCTTTGGAGAGAGAAAAGACTTCATTAAAACCAGACTCACCAGAGCTTTCTTTAAAAATTTTATAGCTGTTCAAATGTAAAACATATTTAACAATGGCTCTTTCGCAATGTTATAAGCTTATTTATTAGACTATGTGTGTTCATAAATCATTCTTTTATCCTCCTTTTTATTTTTCCAAATTAACACATTTTCGGTAAAAGAGATTACAAGAGAGATGATGAAGTGCTAGATTCTATCTCCTGTATCTTTTGTGCTCCTAAAGAAAAATCATAAAAAAATAAAAAATTTTAAAAAATTAAAAAAAAAAAAAAAAGAATGGGGCAAACACCACGAAACTTTGCTGATGGTAGTGATCAGAAAGAGCAATAAGGCTGCCTTGTCTGTGCTCACACTCCTTTCCTCATCCTTTTTTGGCCAGTATTCCAGCAAATAAGCTGTTATCATGTATGCATGTAGTGTACTCAGGATGTGATTCTCCTTGTTGAGCTTCCTCCCTCTTTGCAGTTACTTGTGAAAGTGTTGCAGCAGGCAATAATGTCAGATAATAAGACTGACAGACATTTTCCATCACAAAACTCGAGATTTCTGTTGATTATAACTTAGTCACATGCTAGAAACAAGTACCTCATGGTTTTCCAGTAGCAAACGCAGAGAACAGTGTCTTTAATCATTCTTTCAGCCACACAGTCCAAATGGCATGCTGCTAATAAGAGAGGAAATCCAGTCCTGAGAGAAAACTCATATTGCACATCTTTTGTGACCGCTGGCAGAGAGATAAGTGCAAACCTATCCTATGACTGGTGGCTGAAAATGTCTGAGGACCAATTAAAGAATTTGGTAGCCTCCATGCCAAAAATCCTCCTTCTAGCTCAAAGCAGTGATGGGAGGTATCCATGCTGGGAAGTATCTTGATGCAAGTCTCAGTGGGAGTGGCATCCTACTGTGGAGCAAGGCCAGCAGTTTCCTCCACAGTGTGGCTAGGGTCTCCATTGGGTTGGTATACGCTGCTTTTTGGAGAGGGTTTTCACTCCCACCAAGAGTACAAGGAGGACTGGCTTCCTAACCTGGTGCTCCAAAGAGGTGCCCAAGTTAGATCAGTTTGCTCCATATCATCAAGACCTTAAATCTAGGGAGTAAGGAAAGTGCAGCTTTTCAGTCTTTCCATCCCAATGTCCTGCTGACAGCAAGGAGTCAAGCAAGTTTGGAAGAAATCTCAACCTTCCACCTCCTGCTCAAGCAGGGACACCTAGAGGATAACTTTTGCCACAGCTTAACTCAGCACAACTTTTTGTGGCAGCCAAAATTACATTTGCTAACATTCACATTTTCAAAGCTACTTCTACAAAGGACCTTTCTGGTTACTGGCACGGTGCCTAGAAATGAGAATTTTGATGAGACCCAGTCAACTAGTGGGAGCAAGTGTACTGCTGGGAAACGGTGGTGGTCCCTCCTAAAATTGCAAGTCCTAACGTGAGCCTGAAGCTTAATTGTTTTAGTGGGCCAGTGTCAGAACAGACTATATTTCCTGTAAAATTCTGACAGCAAACAACATTTTTAATGCAGCCATACAGAGAGTTTTGTCGTTCCATGGAGCAATTTGATGATCGATACCTCTGTCCACTGATTCACATTCCTTTCTTTCTCAAATAATCAAGGCTAGAACAAAATCAACCAAACTCCCCAGCCCAATTAGAGCCGTGTTCGTACAATTTACATTTTTGAAATGCACATCCTTAGCTCAGAGGACGGGGCTGCAGCATCCTCCAATTATACAGAGCAATTAGAGAAGATCATCAAGACATTCTGAGGTCTCATTAGGGAAAGTGTTAGTTGTTACAGGCATCTTCGCAGATTACAGCAGTGTCTGGGGCCTGCTCCAGCCCCCCTAGCACACATGCTCTTTTGGAGGAGTTAGACCATGACTCACTTCTACTGAAAAAATGGTCAGTGCTTTCACAGAATCATCTTACATTGGCTTCTTTTGAATAAAAATAATGATTTGTTCACACCATCAAATACCTTCAGATAGGAAAGAAACCACTGAATTAATCTGTATTTTCAGGTTTTAAAATCATACATCCTCTGGTAGGCAAAGACAGTATCAGTCTGTGCCTAATGGTGAGGAATACATATTTCCATTGTAAAAGAAAAACAAATAAATACATTATTTTCCTATAAAGGTGTTCATGTTTAATCAGCGTGTAGAGTGAGGCAGGTTTCAAACTCAAAGCAGTGAATCCTTATTTTACAGGCCTCACATTTTTGCTTGGAGAAATATAGAATCATTTGAGTTTAAAGATACCATTAAAGGTCTTCTAGTTCAATTCCCCTGCAATGAACCGGGACACCCACAGCTCCATCAGGTGCTCAGAGCCCTGACCAGCCTGACCTTGAGTGTCTCCGGGGATGGGCCATCCACTGTCTCACTGGGCAACCTGTTCCAATCCTTCACTAGCCATATGGTAAAAAACTTATTCCTTACATTCAGTCTAAATCTCTCATTTTTTAGTTTGAAACCATTTCTCCTTGTCCTATCACGACAGACCCTGCTGAAGAGTCTGTCCCTTTCTCTCGTATAGGCTTCCTTTAGATAGTGAAAGGCTGCTCTCAGGCCTCACTGGACAAGGCGTTGCTGATGATCCATGAAATAATCTGTAAATGGTCAAATTTTCAGATCAATTTAGAGGTTTGAAAAGCAATCTATGATCCAAGACCAGGCCTATCTGGCATGCTTTCCATACAACCTTTGACAGGAGTCCAGAAAAATGGTTCTCTGGCTGTTGCCAAAACAATGCAAATTGTTTTCCTAGGCTCATTATGCCTTTCTACACCAGGGTGAATTCCCCCCTGAAAAAGTAAAGTTCTTGCAGCACCATAGAGTGCTGCAGGAGCTGCTTGAGGCATCAGCAGAAACAAGTTTAACTGACAGTTGTGCTGGCTGCCAGCTGCATAAAAATATATATTTTTCCCCCCCACACAAATTGGCCAGTTGCTTTGGAGCAGAGGAGGCAGTTTGTGCGTGGCCATTGAAACAGCTGTTGGAGGAAGATCTTGTTAGAAGTGGCCAACAGGAGTCAAGCCTCGGGGTCAAATGAGCATCTATTTGGATTTACAATGGCACAGCAACATCTCACAACACGTACCCTGACTCGTCCAATCTGCCTGCAGCGATTCCTATTTTGTAGTCATGCACAGTGTAACAGCCTCTGGGTAGCAATGCCATTCTCCTCAGCTGACCTTTCAGATGCTCCTTCTGCTGACTGTGCTGTGCATGCCTGGCATCCACTGCAGAGCACAGTGCCATTGCTGAGTTGTGTCACTAGCATCACAGGTAGAATCATAGAATCACCAAGAACCTCCAGGATCATCCAGTCCAACCATCCACTTACCACCAATATTTCCCCACTAAACCATGTGCCTTAGTACAACATCTAAACTTTTCTTGAGTATCTCCAAGGATGGTGACTCCACTGCCTCCCTGGCCAGGCTGTTTCAATGCCTCACTACTTTTGGAGAAAACATTTTTCCTAATATCTAACCAGAACCTCCCCTGGCACAACTTGAGGCCTTTCCCTCTCATCCTATTGCTGGTTATACAGAAGAAGAGGCTGACCTCTACCTCACCACAGTCTCCTTTCAGGTGATTGTAGAGATTGATGAGGTCTCCCCTGAGCTTCCTCTTCTCCAGACAGAACAACCCCAGTTCTCTCAGTCACTCCCCATCAGTCTTATGCTCCAGACCCCACACAGCTCTATTGCCCTTCTCTGGACATGCTCCAGGACCTCAATGTCTTCCTTGTAGTGAGGGGCCCAAAACTGAACATAATACTTGACGTGCGGCCTCACCAGAACTGAGTACAGAGGGATGATCATCTCCCTGCTCCTGCTGGCCACAGTATTTCTGATACAAGTCAGGATGCCGTTGGCCTTTTTAGCTACCTGTGCACACTGCTGGCTCATGTTCAGCTGAGTGTTGACCATACCCCCAGATCCATTTCTTCCATTCCAGAGTGGGGCAGCCATTCTGCCCCAAGCCTGTCGTATTACTTGGGGTTGTTGTGGCCAAAATGCAGGACCCAGCATTTGGTCTTGTTAAGCTTGAATTATGGCAGTGATGCTCTACTGTCAAGGTCACCTAAACATCTTAGAAACTGGGGAAGGTGCAGAGGCAGAACACAGAGATGCATCTGGAGGGAAGGGAACCATTGGTCAGAAACAGGCACACCTCTCACAGTCCATCACAGGATTTCCTACAAGTGTCCAATTCTCTTTTTCTTCTGATCTTAGTGTGATAATTGAAAAATCTTTTCATATCATAGAGTCATGAAGGTTGGAAAAGACCACTACGGTCACCTAGTCAGCCCATACTACCATGACCACTAACCATGTCCCCCAGTGCCACATCTTCAGTAATAACACATCATAGCTTGTGATGTCATTTTCTGTGATTAGTGACTGTTGGTGTCATCAGAATTGGTTCTAGACATGACGAGTAGCAAACCAGTCAGTCTGTGATAGAAGAAACCACTTTCTTTCCATGATTGCCTTGAATACCACATTCTCACAAACCAAACTGAAACCAAAACCAAAACCCGATTGAAAACTTGTTTGAGAAATTGTTTTTAGACTATTTATTTTCTAATACAAGAAAGATTATTCCTGAGAGCTGTGTTCAGAAAGCAAAGCGACATAACAGAGCTGCTTAATAGAAACTGCTATATATATGAAGCTGCAGAAGAATATTAAAGATTGCCATTTCTAGTAAAAGGTGATTATTTATTAACAGCCAATAATAATAGATATATAGGCAGTCAGATTATTTTGAGGTATATTTCCAGAATACCTACCAAGTAAGAAGTTAATGAAATCTGAAAGAATGTTTGTAGTGGCGTCTTCTGCTTAGGAAGTTGCTTTTCATAAATAAAAATTCCTTGTGTTTCTGTGTAATTATATTGGTGCTCACACACCCTGCTGGTGTCTCAGGATTTGGCTGACTTGCTGTTACCAGTTGTCATGGAGAGCGCTCCACAAAGCTAGACAGTGAGGAGATAAGAGCAGAGGTTTTCAGTGATATTTTGGTTCATTTTGGAATGCTGTATTTAAGTTTAGGGAGCAAAATTATGGGAAAAGCAAAACAAATTATTACTGGCACTGCTCTTTTTAAACTTCAGAAGATAGAGGAATGGGGGAGTGACTCCAGACTGTAAACAAGCAGTACTATCTGCAGCCACAACCAGCATGAGAGGCATTCCTTAGGAGCTCAACCTTGAATGGTCCTCAGGGATCAGGTTTCTGGCATATTGCTCTCCTGATGGTACAAGAAAATCAAGTTCAGAAATGCTGCATGTCTCAATGTTGACATCTTCACTTTAATCCACTCACTCCCTTGGGGGTCATGATGCACCTTCTAGCTGGTTATTGCCCAACATGTTTTTATAAATTATCTGTGTATATAGGTCTTATTTAACAGTAGAGGCCAAATTTTACCTCTACTTCTGAGCTGTTCCAGTGCTCCATAAGGTGGAAGCAGGGGTGCTGAGCTGGGTTCCCATCTCTCTCTTGGTGGGTGCATCTGCATCTCCAACCACCTACACTAGAGTACATCTCTATGTCATCCCAGGGAGAACTGTACACATGAATGTATGTATTCACAGAGTGAGAAAATTAGAGGGACAGATTATTTAGATTGACACTAACACTGGTACGTACTGCTCTATCTGTCCAGTGGCCTTCCAAAAAGGCTGGGGGTTGAAATCCAAGGGGCAGGAGACCAAAGGTCTCTGTGAAGATTCACAGCAATTTAAAGGTGTGCTTTCCTACATGTCAGGCTTGGGGAGAAAGGCAGAAAACCCTTTGGAAGTTTAGAGCAAGATCATTCTTTAATGAAAAGTGTGTATATTTAATGTGAATCATCTCTGACTCAGCTGAGACAAAACAGAGGTATTTATTTTCCAGACTGATATCTTTAAAGCTGTCTACAGTTTTGGGTATTGATTCGTGGCCTCAGGAAGTTTTTTCTTTTCCTTCTATCACCATGGGACAGGATTAAATTACAATAGATTTTATTATGGATTAAATATGTTTGTACTGGATTAATTGCAAATGAAAGTACACACATATGCTTTGAAAATTTACCCTGTCACCAAATTCAACCTCTATAAATTAGAATTAATGTTTTGCTGAGTGTAATCCCCTGGTTTCACTCTGCTTCATATAACCCTCTCCCACCTCTGCCTTTGCAGCTTTCAAAAAATAGCTGCGGATTGTTTTTTTTTTAAGAGCCTGAGAGTTTTGGAAAACCACCGCTAATCCAAAGGGAAACTAGATGACTCTCTCCCTTTGACAGCACTGCAAACCTCAGCTAGGGCGTCTTCTCCCTTTCCCGCTTGCTCTTCTCTCTTCTGACAGCCCTATTTTTAACGCGGGAGGTCGGCCCTGATGCTGACAGACGTTCAAGCACTGCAGACTTCTGGCCCAGCTGGCGCGAGGAGCTCACGGCGTTGCCAGCTTACCGCTCTCTGCTGCCAGCAGCTACGGGCTCAGCCCGTGCCTGGCCAGCTGCCCCCTCTGCCTGACCCCTCTGGGACTGGACGGCTCCAGGCACCAGCCCGCAGATGGCAGATGCCACGCGGATGGCACTGCTGTATTTTGGAGGTGTCGGTGAGATTTTTCAGGCTGGATGTTTAGGCCCAGAAAAATGGGATGAAATGGAAGAGCATGTGAATGCGTGCCCCCAGAAGTGTGCTGGCTGGCAGTGACCTGCCTGTGGGCTGACCTGAGCCTGTGTGCAGTTTGGTATGTGAGTTTCCTTTGGTGTGGATTAGCATTTCTTCAGGGTACCAGAAAAGGGGACCGTTACTGTTAAATAATTCCCCCAAAAGAATACAACTGGTTACTTCTGTTATTTCATATTAGCCACTTTCTTCTTGGATGCATTTTGCTTGGCTCCTGCTGGAATTGGCTAAGCAGAAGGCTTGATGGGATGGTTCGAGCTGCTCATTCCAGTCCCAGGCACCTGTGTGCAGAGCATGCATAGGGCCAGATGCTGCCTGACACCTATCCTCAGATGTGAGACACATCTGGGTCAAAGGTATGCCAGAAAAACCCTTAACATTTAACCAATGACAAACAAGTATTTCTATGTAAGAATCACACAATCATTAATTAGCCCAATTGACAGCCCACCCCCACCATGCCCAATGATTACATCTCTCAGTGCCACATCCACACGGCTCTTGAGCATCTCCAGGCACAGTGATTCCACCACCTCCCAGGGCAGCCTGTGCCACTGCCTCATCACTCTCTTTGAGAAGAATTTTTTCCTAAAAAGTCACACAGGTCTCTCAAAAGCTGCAAACCTTTTCATCTTCTTTCTAAAGTTCTCAATTCATGTATCCCCAGGCAGCTGGTAGATAAGGTACATCTTGAGCGATGTGCTGCTCATAGCTTCTTATTGAAGAGCACCCAATACACAGTGTAGGTAATAGACATTCAAATGGTGTTGAAACTGAGCCACCAAGCCTTACAGGTTTGCTTGCAGCCTCCAGGAGAAGATTTTTTCATGGCTCTGCAAATCATGTGTAGCCTGCAATCACTTCTTCACAGAGAGAATGAAAGATACATAAGAATGCACTTTTTTCTGACTAACTCTGTAAGCATGAAGTGCTCAGCAAGATGGCTGGCTCCTCAGTTGGTAGTGCTCACTGAAGAATATAAAACAGTTGGAGCTATGCAGAGTCCACTGCCAGCCAACACATGTCTCTTCCATGTTTTGACTTCTAAGATCTCCTTCCTTCAGGATGAAAGAATTGAGTTTTGGTTATGAAAACCTACAACAATAAGAATCAAACCCAATGCTACTGGCCAAGCTGATGCATGGTTAATTTGCAGGTCCTGTGGCTGGACTGGGTAACTCCAGGACTGAGTGCTCCAGTGACCTCTGCTAGGATGTTCAGTTGGAGTGATTTCCTCCTCTTGCCTTTATAAGTTCTTTCTTTATAAGCTGCAGAAGAATTTAGCAGTTACAAAGAGCTGCTGCACACATGCACACATAAATCTTTGAGAACTTTTTCAAGCTGTGCTGGACTTTAATGATACTCTCCCCTCAACTTTGTAAAGATCTATTAATTTTGAGTCAAACTATTAGACAGTCACACTAGAGTGGGTTTTGTATTAAACAAAAAAGAAATTAGTTCATGCACCATAATTCCATACGCCTTTGCTGTAATATCTGTGTATCTAGGACACATGTTTCATCTTAGTATGAGATTTTAAGTTCGTCTCAAGTTGCATGGCTAGAACTGGAGCTGAGTCTATTATGTTTCTTCATCAATGCAGCCAACACACGTTACTCACACTGGCAAAGGTTTTCTCTTGGGGGATGAATATCACTCTAGGAAGCTAGCTTGCCTTCTTGTTCCTGTGGCTGAGCTCAGGGCTCTGTGACTGGGAAGGCGTGGGGTGAGTGGCACAGGGACATGGCATCCAGAGCCTCAGAGTCCTGCTTGCGAGAGTGCTGTGATAATGGCTTACCCACACTACCATCCTTCTGTGTCCTCCTAATATGCACAAGTAGTGTGGAATGTGCTGGAAATTATAACCTTATCCAGCCTGTAATGGTTTTCCTGGAGAAGCTATTTTTCCATTCTTGTGACATTAACACCTTGCCAGGAGAGAAAGAAGTGGTGCAAATCCATGGCTGTTGATTTTGCTGTGAATATCATAAGTCTTTTAGCTCCACAGACTTAGGTGGCATGTGATTACCGTACTTCATTAAAATGTGCAACTTCTAACCAGTAGGTAGCTAAAGTTTCAGCCGGGAAACCACAAACCAATAGAGTACAATAAGAGTGGTGATAGGGGAGAAGCACAGCCATATACAGTAATTACAGTCCAAGAGGCCATCACCAAGAGACAAAATGCCACAGTTTGTGGTGGCAGTGGGAAGCCACACATGGGGATGAAAACATGCTGTTTGCAACATAGGCATCTCTGTAGCAGAGGCTGGGTGGATGCTTGCATGTTTTGCAAGCAAATTAAAAGCAAGCAGCTGATTTGACGTAGGTCAGCTTTTAGTTCTACTCACTTATTTTTATTTCCGGCAGGAGATAAAGGCTTGTGCAGTGTACAAAGTTGTTGGCTTCTTTACACGCTTCCTCCAAACAGCCTGTTTTATGGAGAACAGCAATAAAAAATGTGAGGTTGTCGCAGTGGTGAATTATTATCAGTAGAAAACAGCAAACATTAAGAGTCTGATATATGCTAACACTGAATATTTTGACAAGGACCAGTAGGAAAAAGCAAAGAGAGGTGTGCATTTCATTTTTTCAAGCAGTCCGCTTAAGTCTTGACAGCAGGGCAAATATTTGCATTACTCTTGTGTTTCATATGTGATGCATAACTGTGGCGTGACCCAGCCAGATGCTCTCCCTGGGATGTGGAAGAGAAGCAGCTCTCTGATCTGAGCTGAAAAGGCGTTTAGTCAGTGCTATGAGGTAGTTTAACTGGAAAAGTTAGCTGAAGATCAGCATTTCTTCCAAGGAAAAGTCCTTAAGAGTGCAACATGTATTCACGCTGCTGAGACTTCTAATGAAGCTGATTATGAGCAACACCAGTTACTTTGCTTACCAGACTCAACCATACAGAAATACCACTGAGCAGCAGAAACAGCAAAAAACATGACAAGGAAATTGGCAGGAGTATCTGTTTTTGTGAACTCTATGTATTTCAATAACAATTTATGATAAAAATGTTTCCTTTCAAAAATCAAGTTCTGTATGAATTCATTAAAATTTTCAGAAGTGCTGAAAAAAATTATTGAAAAAGCATTTGAGCATTTTCTGAAAGAAAAATATTTTTTGCTAGGATGGTGTTGAAGTTTATTTCTTTCAGCTTGTCCTATTAAGAACAACGAGGCCAGCACACCCAACTGGTACCATTGCCACTATAGGTATTGTAGCCTCTAGTTTCATTAAATTTTAAACTCCATTTTAATTGTCTGTTTACACACACACACACAAACTCTCCTTCATTTATTTATTTATTTATTTATTTATTTATTTATTTATTTATTTTATTTTCAGTTTATTTTTGTCTGGAAGTGTCTAATTTCTGAAAATGCTGATAAACAGTCCTTCAAAGCTGCAGGCAGAGAGCTCTAAAACCATCCCAGACTTTGAGTTCCTAAGGCTCAAAACATAACTTTTTTTGCAGAAGGCTTAAGACATACAAAAAAAAAAATGGATAAACACCAGTGCAGTTGTAAATGCAACTTCACTGATGTGAAATTAGGCAGCACAAACTCATGAAACCCCCCTGTAAATCTAATCTTTAACTGTAAAATTATTCCCCCCCTGTAAATCTAATCTTTAACTGTAAAATTATTATGGATACATTTCATTTGCAAAAGCCCTTATTTTTTTTCTTCCTCGTCAAACAAAAATAATTACGCGTTGCTCTCCAGTCATTTTTAATCAATACCGTGCTGCCTATCACAGCTGATATGCAAAGTAGGCTAACTTAATCTTACCAGAGCAGATTTGGCATTTCCTACTTTTGGAACACTTGTTTTGTGAACTTGTCATTGCATTCATTTTGATACAATTCATATTTACTTTAAAACACCCTTATCAATATTCTGCGGATTTTGTTCAGTTCTACATCCGTGCTCATTTTTTCCATAGTATTTTAATGAATAAAAAAAAAAAAAAAAAAAAAAGGCCATGGAAGGGTCAACCTTAGAAAAAGTCTCCTTTGCTCTTTGAAACTGAGTCAGCTCAACCACAAAATAAACCACTGTAAAAAATGAATTATGAGATGGGAATACCTTTACATACATGGCACATGGGAGGAACAAACTAGTCACAAACCATCCAATAGCTCTTAACCACAGGATTTTAACACTAGCCGGCAGTGCTGTTGATACAACCATTCTTAACACATTTGGAAAATATTCTTAATATTCAAACATTCTATTTCCCAGCCTACCAACCTCAATGCAAAAAGAGCATTAGTACTGCAATGCAAAAAGAAGCATCAGCACTGGCCTGACTGAATTTACAAGAAAATTTACCTTTGACTTCAAGATCATCTAGCCTCCAAATAAACAAAAAATAGCAGCAAAGGTTTCCTAGTACAAAGCTTTCCTTGCTTCATGTGAAGAATTACTTTTCTCTTGCTTTCAAGGCTACCACAATGAAACTAAGGTATACAGGCTGAATTTTCATAGTCTTACTTAGACAATTTTACAACCGCACTTATTTCCAAATTAAAAGCAGTTCTGACTTTTCAGAGGTAGATTCCATACTTTATTAAAAAATGAGCTGCTTAAAGATGAATATTTCTACTTTTCTTTCTATAATATTCTGATATTTTCCTGTTGGCCTTGATGTAATTACAAGAGATTTAGTGTTATAGTACGTTCACCTGGAGAGTTGTAAAAATGAAAGAAAAAATATGACTACAAAGTATAAAAAGGGAACAGGAATGTGCAGTTCCCATTTTTTTGTTGTCTGAACGCCTCCCTACAGCTTGCTGCACTTGACTGCAGAGGCTTATCAGGGCAAGTGGTGGCATCTGTAGTACCTTTGATGTAAATGTCTTCAAGGGGTGATGGTGAAGTCTAAATGGAGTTGGGCCTCCTCCAGTCACTCTGGTGCCACCCCATCAAGGTCCAAGGGACACTTCCCATACAAGGCTGCTGCATGGGAGAATGAACCATGGATGAGGCAAGAGGGCATGGTATTACCTAATGTTTTGGTGTGTGAGCACAGAACCCATTTCTTTAATTTCTTTGTTCCTGTGGATCCTACAGGAAAAGGAAACACTGTGATCAGACAGTTACCACAGCAAGGAACTCAGTAGGCTGCAGGATTTCACACATGGGGAAATGCCCACCACGGAGCACCATAACCTCTTTTTCAGTAGAATCATAGGATCATAGAATCATGGAATGGCTTAGATTGGAAAGGGCCTTAAAGATCATCTAGCTCCAGCTCATGGACAGGGCTGCCCCCCACCAGCTCAGGCTGCTCAGGGCCCCATCCAACATGGCCTTGAGCACTGGTCAGGTGAGCTCACAATCGGGATCTCTCCATCCGCCTGTGAGTCCTATTGCACCCACTGCACAGAAGTGGTAAGGTGAAGTGCAGGCAGGGAAAGGGGGAGGGGGGGAAGGTGAGCCTCCTCCAGCGCCAGCAACTCAGCCAGAAACCAGATCCCAAGCCTGACAACACCAGGCTGCACAGACACCGGTCTGTATTTCATGTGCTTTCCTGCAATGGTGATGTAATTTATAACCAATCCAGTGCAGACAAAACTTAATGACTAGAAGGCTAGTTTCAACTCCTGCCATCTCGCTATCAGCTTCGTTCAGCATCAGACACGACTTGCATCTAGGCTCAGGAGGGGGATGATGGCGTCACTACCTCTTTCTGCTCCCATCACATACATTACGTGCTCTCAGCTCAGTGTTAGAAATAGCATCAACGTAGTGCTGTATTCCTCCAGTATCGGATAACAACCTTTGCATGCTTGGCATAGGGAAGGAAATAGCAAGGGAAAAGGGGAAATGAAAATAAGTAGAGAAAAAAATCCCACATAAAAATAGGGAGTATGTTAGTAAAGTAGAGCTTATGATTCAGTTTTGCAACCTCAATTTCAAGGTCCCTCTTGTTGAGAAGGATATGACTTAATGCTCTTGTGGGGCATTCTGCAAAACAAAAGATCATCACTTCACCACTAAGAAAAGTATCAATTTCTGCCTTTTATGAAAAAAAAAACCCAGATGGTCATTTTCTGTATATTTAGATCAGCAAACTGAGCAAACTTGAAAGCTTAACTTCTGTTATCTCCCAGGAAGAGTGCCATCCTTCTGAACCCTTCAAGTACAATTCTGTTTTGAAAAATAAAAATTCACATGCATGCTCAGCACATCTTTTCCATTTATATTTAGAGCTACAAATAATTCTCAGTACAAATTATTTATCTCCTGTATTGTGATGCTGTTACTCCTAGCAAGGATGTCCTAGCTCCTTCACTTCACCAGTACAACTGTTTACCACTGTAAACTGCAAAAACTTACACAAAGGCAACTTTAATGCACTGCTGCCTGCTGGTCAAACTGTCATAACACGCATGCTGTCTCTGCAGCACAGTGACTGCAGAACTTCACCTCTAATACAGTTGCTTTACCTCCAGCTGACAAGCAGCTGCCTGCTAAGCATCTGCAGTGCAATTGTTAGATGGGTCCAGCAAAATTCAAAGCCCATAGTCCCACCTTTGCAGCCTAGATCATGCACTTGATTACACCGGTACTACTTTAAGCACTAGGTTCATTATCATTTCCAGCCTTGCTCACTCAGCCCTTCTCCTGCACGTACAGAATGATCAGCAAATGAGTAAAGCAATGGAGAATCAGACTGCAAGAGGTGTTGAAGCTACTGGTATTGCTGTCATGTGTTTCAATGCAGTGTTTCTCTCACTCCTTGGACATATTCAAGAATCAAGAACCAATCAGACATGACCAACTGCTACAGCCTTGCATCCATGGCCCAAGACTACACTTTACAGAGCAGCTTAGTAGAGTAGAGTGAGAGATTAAAGGTAACTTGAGAAATAATTCTGGAAATACTGCCTCGGTATGTTTGTTTGGCAGTTCATTGATTCAAAATCTGAGGAGCTTTTCTAAGTCATAGGCAAAGCATCCCCTTTAAGAGAATCCACAAACTCAGTTAGAGTATGCTTGTCATTGCACTTCTAAAGCCCAAATTGTATTGAAGGTCAAGAACTGCACACATGAAACTTAACTGGAGCCTTTGTCTAAGAAGATTTGCAGAATTACTGTACGCATCAGCTGTTTGGTGATAGCCTCTGTCAGATTGGGTTTTGACCAAGTTACTCAGGAGAAAGTAGAGCTGGGAACTCAGGAAGTCATTGGGATTGAAGTGGTCACTTGGACTTTCCCTGCCACAGCACTATGCTTAACCTATTCCTGACAGATATCTGATTAAACTGTACTAAAATGTTCCACAGCTCAGACAAATCCATGTAGAAAAACATACAGAACAGCATATCTCCTTTCTACCTTTCTTCCATCTTTATTGCTTTGTACAGAAATGTGTTTTCTTCTCTATCAGGACTTTTGTTTGTAAAACATCCTTATATCCAGTCAATGTGAAGTTTGACAAAGTAATTAAAGCAGACAAACATCCAGTAGACTTTGAAACACATCGTATACAGAAATGGCCTGAAGGGAAGCTGGCTTTTCTGGCTCCTTCTGTGATGTCTGTGTAGGTAATATATCTGAAAAAGAAGACATTTATTACACTATTTTAAATAAATTATTGCTGTGTGAACCCCTAAGCCTTTTCCAGTGAGTGACATGTAGCTAAGCTGCTGCATAGAACATTTAAGTTCATTTTTCCTGGCCAACTTTTACAGTCTGGCAGCAGACTGTTCATATCTGTTGTTTTGTAACTAGCTCTCTTTATGGGTTGCACCGTTGTCTGAAAAGTAAGCAAGGGCATAAAGAGCATTTTGAAATCAGCAAAAGAAGTCTTGCTACATTTGTAGAATGACTTAACACAGGAGAATTCAGATAAATCATTACAGTCAAAGCTGGTGGACTTGCCACTGTTACTGAAGTTGCCTATGCTCTTGCATCAACACTACCATTCCTATACTCCTAAAACCTGAGATCCTCCCAGTCTTCAAAACATGGATCTTCCCAACACTTTCTAGGGACGAAAAGACGCTCACTTTTGTAATAGGGAAATTGAGGTACAAAGGACCTGAATCCTAAGTCATTAGAATCATACTGTTCTACAAGCTTGTATGTGACTTGTAGATATTCTGCATTTAATGTGTCCCATCTATTCTTGATACCAGCGTCATAGAGACTTTTCTTTGACAGACTCTGGGCATTTTTTTCTGCTTGATGTCAATCAAGTAGTATGGATAAAAGGACTCATAGGATCTGTGGAGACTGCTGTGTGCAGTGTTCCCCTAGGCTTTCTCCTCTAGATCTTCAGTTCGGATCTCCCCAAACCAGTCCAAAAGATACTCTTGCAGGTCAAATGAAAAGCCAGTACAGAAATGTTTGAGCATAATTTCTGTTGAAAATTTCACTTCAATCTTCAGACAGGTGAAACAAGAAGATCCAGAGAACTGAAGGTACCAGCTGCAGGCTGGAAGACATTTCTAAATGATGACAAAAAGGTGATTGGTTATTGTCACTGCAGATTCACAAAGGGGAAAGATGCTTGACAAACTTGGCAGCCTTTCATGATGATATGAGTAGCTTGTTGGATGGGAACATGACAGTGGACATAATTTAATTGGACTTTGGCAGAGCTTGTAGAACCATATCCAGTAACATCCTCATAGATAAACTGATAAACGTGGCCTAGGTAATGGACAGTGAGATAGTCTGAAAGCTGGCTGAGTAACTAGCCTCAAGGGGTTGTCACCAGTGGCACAGAGTCCAGCAGAAGGTCAGTTGATAGTGCTGTACCTCAGGGTAGAATACTGAGAAAAATACTGCTTAAACTCTCCATTAAAGATCTGGATGTGGGGCAGGATGCACCCTCAGCAAGTTTACAGATGATATAAAACTGAGAGGAGTGACTAATATACCATATGGTTGTGCTGTTTTTCAGAGAGTCCTGGTCTATTTGGACCTTAAGAAATGTGTGGCAGAAAGGTCTCACACTCATGGAGAAATAACTACATGTAGTAGTAAGGTCTGGGGGCCAACCAGTTGGAAAGCAGCTTTGCAGAAATGGAGCTATTGGTCCTGGTGGACACCAAAGTGAACATGAGCCAGCATTTGTAAGCACTTCTTTTCCAAGAGAATCCTGGGCTACATCAGGCAGTGTTGCCAGCAGGTTGATAAAGGTGATCTTTCCTCTCTGCTCAGCCCTGGTAAGGTCACAGCTGGAGCACGGTGTCCAGTTCTGAGCTCTCCATTTCAAGAGCAACATGGACATAGTGAAGAGAGACCAGTGGAAGGCTACAAACATGCTGAAGGGACTGGAACACATAAAAGGAGAGGCTGTTCAGCCTTTAATATAGAATGCTTAGGGGGATTTTACCTGTATACATGAAAGGAACATATAAGACATAACTGGGCTCTTCTCAGTGACAAGACAAGAGGCAAAAGGCAAAAATACCCTATATTTTATGTTAACCTTTTTTTTTTTAACTGTAAATATAATCAAACACTGGAACTGCATGCCAAAAGAGCCATATCCATCCATGGAGATGTTCAAAAGAGCAAGGTTCTAGTTGAGCTGTTCTAACAGATATCCTATACCAGAAGGGTTGAATTAGAGAATCTTCTACCCAGACTCAGTGATTCTGTGATTCTGTGAGACCACACATACACCATAATGCTGTCACGAACACTAAAAGAAAGTATAAAATACTGTAGTGTTCAACATACAGAGAAGAGCTCAGCATTCTAGATTTGACTCCCAACACAATGTCTGGGAGAACAAAGACTGGGATCCACAGAGGTCAGTGCATTGACATTCTCATACTGCCATCCTGTAGGCATGTCCTGGATCTCTGGCTTGAGAGAATTCTTCTGCAAGATGATGTCCTGCAATGCAAAAACAAATGTTGAGATTCACTGAGTGAAGAAGAGATAGCAAGAAACTTCATGGCTCCTTATGGTAAAGCCACTACTTTGGCAAGAGAGAGCCATGCCATGAATTTAGTTCTTGTAGTAAGGATGGATGTAGAGTGCAAAAGTAGTCTGGGAATAGAACTGAAGCATCCTTTTGTCAAGTGGAGTACATTTACTTCTGGGTCCACAATTTGCAGCTACAGCTTTGTATATCCAAATGGCTCAGCTCTAGTGAGAAGGGCACAGACAGACCTTTCTTTCAACAGCCCAAAATTTTAGTTGGATTTTTTTTCTGGGAAAGAGGCGTGCATTTAAACCTTCTTCGACGAGATGAGCACTAAGTCCAGATCTCTCACCCTTCAGAGGAGTGCTTTAGTTGCAGTGAAGCAGAGCCACTTCTGCCTTTTCAAAAGAAAGCTGCAGTGGTTGCTGTGTTTTTCACCACTCTCCTTTTCTTTGTTGATATATGCTGAGGATGTCAGAGGATCCCTCAGAAAGTCCAGGTCTGAGATCTGGTTTGAGCTGAAGCATATGACAGTGGCAATGAGCCCTAAAGAGAGACAGCAGGCTAAGTTGTGGGCTGTTAAAATGGTGCATTAAAATGTGATGGACAAAGGGCTTGGGAGGTGGCACTACTTGACATGGGAAGCCCGCATTCCCTGTTGAAGGTGTCCAGCCTCCTTGGTGACTTGATCAGCTTGCATGTGGTCACATTTGTGCCTAGTAGTATGACCCCAGCAAGTCAACATTTTTATCTCTGCAAACCACCCTAGATGGACACAAGAATATCATATATCAAAGTCTCAGAAGGTATTTGTTTTAGGTTTGTTTTTTGTTTTTCTTTTCTTTTTTCCCAGCTGCATATAGATCCTATGGAAGAGAAGCCATGGGACAAAGTAATGGTTAATTTCAGATTTGGGGCAGATAGCATTGTTTTATGCATCTGGAAGATGTTCACATATCCCCGTTTTCTATCCAGGTTCTTTGGTTTGTATCAGGAGCAAACCCATCAAATTCTGCTTGCAGTGCTTTTTATCCCCTTTATTATCCCTCAGTTCTAACCCACAAGACATTTCAAACATTAGAAATGGTTCAGTGCATAATGGTTTTCAGAAACATGCAGTATCTCTGTCTAAATGAGAAAAATAAATATCTAGGGAGCTTTTGCACATGTCAACAGTACTCAGTGAAGCAATATGTGTAGGCAGCGCTGGAAACAGTGACAAAGTGAGTATCTGTGCATAACTTGGTAATAATATCATCACCGTCTAGACAACTCAACAATTAGCATCCAGACATACCGAAGCCTTCTTTAAGAAGTCTCCAACAATAAAAAAAAAAAATGCTTCCATGGGGAAGAAAGCCACAGATCTCTCTTTGCTACATTGCACATGTACGTTTAATTTTGATTTCATTTAAAAAGTTGCTTTCTAAGATATGCCGCTTTTCTCAAGGCCACTCCTGAGTGCATGTTTGCAAAACTACAATTGATGAAGAACGTCCTGTTAAAACATCTGTTTTAATAATCTCTGAGTATAGCAGTTGCTAGGCAAAAATGTCCCATGCACTTCCTGGTCCGCTTCTTTTTTATTATTTACTTTGAAAAACATTACTTTCAAAGTACATCAATATTGGGCTGATTCAGGAAAAAGAAAACCTTTCTGCACAAGCATATGACTTCTAGTGGGGTATCTCTAAAGGACTTACTCCAAGACTCGACTTTTCTGTAACAGGCCCAAGTCTGTTCTCATTTTCTAATTCTTTTTCTGTACACTGAAAACAGCAAATTACACTGGGACAAATCCAAGGTAAAGGCAGAATTATATCCTCTGATTTTGTTATGCAGGAGTTTTATTGCTTATACTGCAGATTTTTTTCCCAGAAGGGTGCAGGGAATGATATGATAAGACATTGGGTCTTTCTTATTTGGAGGGCTGACATACAAAGCATGCAGGAAATTCCACAGAACTCCCATTATTCCATCTGAAGACAAGGATTGTATGTATCTCCCATTCTCCTTGTGGCTTTGTCTTCTTGAGGACCATATTGGTTGTGGATGTCAGGAAACCTCTGTCTACAGGATGTAGTTCTGGCTGCAGGCACCGTGAACCCGCTTTGAAGGTATTGGGTACCATGGCTGTTGTGTGGAAAAAATCATGCTGCCCCAGAATGCAGTGAGGAGCCCTCATTTCACATTTAAAGCAGTGAGTATTTGTGTGTATGATTGCTAATGATATTAGTAGCACCTTCGTTGCAGCAACTGGTAGAGATGAATGACTAAAGCATGTTTTTATTCAGTGGTCAAAAGCCAAAGAAAACACAAATTATTTCAGTCATCACTACCTTTGTATCCCACACAAGCTGAACTATGTTGGGAAACAGAGCCCTGAGGTGCCTTTGAGTCCCTTGGAGGGTTGCAGGCCAGCAGCAGAGTTGGATTTTAATTGTATTCATTGCCTTGAGGGCCAGCTCCAAAGCCATGAATGCTCATACCGTGAATCATGCTCTGCTGTTGCTCTGAGAGCATCTGATGGCTGCACAGCTATCTTACTCAGTGAGCAATATGAGCAATAGCCCAAAGATACAGAAAGAGCATTAGAACATGGAAGGAAAGTAGTAGAAAGATATGTTCAAGACATTTAATGTTTAGCGCTTCCCACGCTGACATAAAAAGGGAGCAGGGTGAAAAGGTTGAGACTAAACCAACAGTAGTTGGCTCTGCAGTTTCTGGAACACAGAGAAATCACATGAAGCCTTTTTTAAGTCTGTCAGCATAAACTCTTTGTTCTTAGTACTGTCAGTGTGTCCAAGGTGGATAGAGTCTAAAAAATATGACTTTTCCTTGGGCAGATCAGTCAGACTGAAACATCCTTGGAAATGTTATACTCATGAAATCAGGAGGGTCAATAGTTAAGTATGTCTAAGGATCATTTATGACTAGGATCAAAAACATGCAAATGCAACTCCCACCCAGAGGTCTGTGGATGACATGAACATTTTGTTGAAATGTCTTTCCCCACCCTGTGGTAAGGGAAAACATCTCTGTCAATCTTTCAAAAGCTCAGCTTTGGGAGGGGATGGGACTCACCAGCATTTCCCATGCTCCAGCCTGAAAACCAAGCTTAGGTATGAATAACCAAATATAGCACAGCAAAAGGCCACTCATCTTCCCACCTGTTTCAGTCCTCTGAGGAACAGTAGTCAATGACAGGCTTGGATGGATGGTAAAATGTGTGTGTGTGTGCTGTTGATTACCTTTTCTGCAAATGCAACTACACAGAACAAAATCTCCTCTAGCTTCTCTTAACATTCACGATTTTTTCCTCACTTCCCAGGAAGCCATGGGCCATAATGTGAACATCTTGCAGTGTAGGCTCAACCTAGACCACACTAAAAGTTATCCCCAGGGTAGAATCAGCAACTGGAAGTGGTCCAGGAATAGTTACCCACTGCTTTCTGCTTTCCCATTCAGAGTGCAAGTCTGCAGGAAGAGACTCTTTAAGTTCTCATTATTTGCTCACTCACTGTTTTGTTTTCTCAGAGGCTGTCCTCTGATATGCTGCAACATATTCCTGTCACAACATATTTCCATGTCACGAGAGGAACAGTTTTGCATGCCATTAATGCACACAGAATGGGAAATGTTTTGTCCGAGTTTCATTTTTATTGTCATTTGCTTAAGCTTTAATATGTGCGTCAGTTCTCACAATACATTGCTTTTTCTGCTCCTCAATTACAGCCAGAAATGTAGCCTACAAAATGTAATGCAGATATTGCAGAGAAAACAGCTACTGTCTTACAAAAGACCCTTTTCCCTCTCCATTGGGTGGTGATGTCCTGTGCTGCATTGTGCTATGCAGGCTGGTGGGCTGCTGTATGTCAGGGTCTGTTTCTGCCCCCACATTCCCTCCATGTGCTTACTCAAAAGCTTCCTTATAGTTGGACATTCTTTGAAAAATCAGCTCAAACTTCACTCCTGTGAACTGTGTGAGACACTTGACCACCACTGTGTTCAGTGGTGCTCTGAAAATGAAGGCATTATTTGTTACAGGTTAGGAAGAGGTTATCGGTGTGTCTCATTAACCTGATGAACTTCACTTACCTGAGTTGCTCGTGTAATGAAGTTAGTCTATAATCCTTATTAGTTAGGGAAGCTTCCGGTTGAATATTAGGAAAAAGTTCTTGTCAGATCAAGTTATGAGGCAGTGGCACAGGCTGCCCAGGGAGGTGGTGCAGTCACCGTCCCTGGAGGTGTTCAGGAGCCGTGTGGATGTGGCACTGAGGGACGTGGGCAGTGCGCGTGGGGGGGGTAGGCTGGTGGTTGGACTGGATGATCTTAGAGGTCTTTTCAACCTTATTGATTCTATGTTTCTATGATTCTTATCTCAGAAAATTCCCTAGGATCCAAAATGCCAATTTCTCTGAGGTGCTTTAGGATACGTGGGAGAAGAGCAAATTCCAAGAGCAGTTGTCATCACTGTGTCCCATTTCAGAGAGTGAAAAAGTTGAAGCAAAAAGCAGTGAGACTGTGTGTCTAACTGGGACAGCAGATAAGAAAGCCCTCCATGGCAGTGCTGTCAAAGCAGCCCTGGAATGCTTTCTCTGCTGTCAGAAGAAGCATGTGTCTTGGCCCCTGATCTGAAGTTTTTTAAGGGAAATGCTCTAGTCTGGAAAATTATTATACTGCTTCACAGACATACTTGTGAAATAAGAACATCACCACATAGAACATTATTTCATCTCTGCATACCTTCATACTTTTTCTCTGGACTATTCGGGAAATCCTTTGGACAATTCAGAAGTATCCAAGGACCCCAAAGGATGGCAGGGAGGCAGAGGGGAACACCACTTCCTAACTCAGAGCAAAAACAGTGGCCCTATTCCAGACAAGACATTGGCTTTAAGAAAAGAAAGAAGGAGAGCCTCAGTTTTAGCCTCTTCCCCTCTCCTGGGTGAAGAGCGACCAGCTGTTGTGTTCACAGTCTTCAGGGAGTGCAGTGCATGCTTAATTCATCATGGGGCTGCTTCCCCAGGAGATCAGACAGAGAGGAGGGAGGGGAGCAGTGAAATAACTCCCTGGCCAAGTTCTCAAACAGTCGAAGCACAAAGACTTCCTTGAAAAGCTCCTCATTACAAAGCTTTTTGAAACTCAGCTTGTCCATGTAAGTAATGGATGGAAAACTCCTTACTGATTCTTTCAGTGCAGCTTGCAAAAAAAAAAAAAAAAAAGCCCTCATAACTGACTCATGTTCCTTTAAGAGGGGTTTCCTATCAAATCCCTTGTGAGTGTGGCTGCTGAAGGCAGCAGATTCCAACAAAACTTCTTTCACCAATGGACACAATTCATCCTATTAAAAAAAATAACACTGGCTGTCCTGACTGTGTAGGTGGGTGAGAAAATGTTAACAGCTGCACTCATGAATCTGTGCTGGAGGAGCAAGCTGCCAAAAATACTTGTACTGTGAACAACTGTTCTAAATTTGGTTACCTGCTTTATGTTATTCAGTAGCCAGGCTCTCTTCTTGCTCTTATCCTACTAGATACATAAAGCACAAATGCACACTTTTCTATCAGATCAAAGGCAGGTGATTCTGCAAGTTGTCATCAGAAAACTGGGGAATTACATTGTTTTCTATGCAATCAGGTATTTTGACAAATGAGGAGGAAGCAACTCATTTGGTGCTCAGAGAGGTACAGATGGCAGCCCTGCAGATGAGATGAGCCCAAGGGTGACAGGCCCTGCCACCTGGCCACACTGGCTCTAATGTCTTGATGTTGGAGGTAGATGTTTGTCCCCTGCCCACATTGGAAGGTAGCAGAGAGTACCATCTGGTTTGTAACCAGGACCTCCTCTGCAGCAGGGATGGTCTGGTGTTGGGGTGTGTGCGCGATGCCCCATAACCTCTGTCCTCATCTTTAGCTGCCATCTTCTCATATTGCCCTTATGCCAATGTGCAGTGCTGCCAATGCTGAGCTTACTATGAAACATAACTTTTTCTTTATTTAAAAAAATATACTTTGCCACTGAGACATAATAATTGCTTTTGCTTATGGACTTCTACAGGCTTTTTTTTTTTTTTTTAATCTAGCCTGCAATTTTCCGGATGAAATGTTTTGCTCTCAATTAGCTGTAGATGCAATTTAATGAGTAGGCCAAACGGTGATAGTTAGGCACATAACTAACATATGGAATGTGCAGTATTAGTGGCTTAGTTAAGACCCTTCAATTAAAATGAGGTCATTCAGTCCTCCTTTCTCTCTTTGTGCAGATGATATATGTTTAATACTGAACACTTGCTGATATGTTATTAGGACCACATAAGCCGTCTTTTAAGTACCAGGGAAATTGTGGCTTTGATGTGTCAGGTACCTAATGAAGATGAAATTCAGACCAGGAGCCATATCATGTCAGAGTGCAGAAAAGATCTTTCTGCAAGCTTTGCTCAGTCTTTCATACGAAGCTCATTCATTGCTTCAGTAAATACCCCTGTCAGTAACCTCTCCTTCTAGGAAAGCTGCAGAAGGTGCCCATTTAAGGAGCACTAGATTATTTTTCAGATACTCCAGTGACTGTTTGCAGCGTCCTGTGAGCATTTGCTCACCCCTGCATAACACCTCTTGGGGAATGGAATGCTGTTGGCACATTTCTCAAACGAAATCTGGAACTCTTCGTCCAAAGTCCACAGCACTCATAGCCAGTGATTGGTAGCTAGCTAGAGACCCAATTAGTCCAGCTTGGCAAACACTGTTTTCCCCACTTAATGTTATTCTCTCTTTCCAGAGACATGACATTTTTCCAGTCCCTGAAACACAGCAGAGTGGGCAGGAATCGACCTCACCTTCCCAGCTGTCTGGAAGGTACGTGCCTCCCTCTGAACTTGTCATCTAGGCTCCCTCTGTTGTCATCAGATAGAAATAAACAAGTGCCACTTGATTTACCTGTCCAGGAGAACTAATCCAGGTTGGGGCAAGCTGTCTCTCAGCAGAGTTTTTCCCTTCCTGTCATTCTCCAGAGACCCAGGCCATACATGCAGCTTTTAATGTGAGGTCAGAAGTAGGCCACAGTGGTCTGTACTGGCACATGTTGCAGATAGCTGCAGATCAGCGGGGCAAAGAGACCTTCCTGTTGTGACAGCGTGGAGTTACTCAAGCTGATGATGGGTCTGCTGGATTCCTGCTTTGTGTTGATAGTTCAGACCAGGAAGCTGCATCTCTGATCCCAGAAGCAGGAGGCAATGAATATCATGGTATCTCCATGAGATCAGTGACATTTTGCTTGCAGCTTCACAGCTATTAGTCACTTGTGGCAGGGTCTCATGGCATGTGCATGTGTGTGCAGGAGGGGCAAGAAGAAAGTACAAGCATCCTTCAGTAATTATTGTACTCAACGGTCTCAGACTTGTACAGCCTTATCAGCCAATGAGATAGCCATATCAACCTGATAGCCATCCTTCTTCTGATTTCATTAACACCAGTGTGCCTTGTGAAAAACTCCAACATAGGCAGATTTGTGCCATACTGATGCTGGGGTTGATAAAAACCATGCAATACACACAAAGAAAACAACATTGACATTGGTACAATTTGCCAAGATTTGCAGCAGCACAAAGTAGACAAGCAGCTACACCTGTGTGGTGTATGCTACGCCTGGATGCAATGGTTTGGGATCTCCAGACATCTTCAGCTGTGTCTGATCTGTGCTTTGCTCACCTTTCAGGACTTGAGGAATAGTGGCTCAGTGTTGTGTTTACCCCTCACAGCTTTTTAAACCTCAGCACTGAGGCTGATCAAATTTACACTTCTATGCCTTCAACTTCAAAGAGATGTTCCAGCACCTAGGGATGTCACATGTATTTTCTGTATCCCAGCCTTGTTCTAGCAAGTAAGATCTCTTAGAAAGTGCCTAGAATGAGCCTTGGCATGCCTTCACATTGAGACAAATTCTTACCCCACTCCTGCAGTTGTTTTTTGGACCACTTTGCCCTGCTCCATTAGTAAAAGTCTGGCCTGGAAATGCAACCTCCGTGTTAGATCTGTACAAGAAAACCTTGTGTTATGGATGTATATGTAGGGCAGCAGACAAGTTGTCTCTCTTTTAATCCAGTGTCTTTAAGTTCAACATCAAATGAAAATAACTGGCAAGAGGACAATCTGATACACACATTACATATATATGTTATTGCCTGCAAGTTACAGGAGAGGAGAAAGTTCACTCTGCTGATAATGTAGAGGGAAAGTCTGTGCACTTGGGTTTGGGGATGGCAGAAAGACACAAGGATTCTGTGGGAAATACTGGTCAGTAGGATGAATTTCTTTTGTACTTATACTGGCTCTTAGACAAGAAGGAGATTCTTTAAATATCATATCAGAGTACTGCAGATAGTTTTGCAAGTGCAGAAAGTATCCAGCATTCCTAGCAGTGGTCAGATTGCCAAAATTTTTAAATAAAATCAATGGATGCTATGAAAGATAGTGAAAAACTAGGATTTTTTTAATTATAATTTTGTGTTGCCTGTGCCTCCCTCCTTTTCCAGTGGAATGTTAGGAACTGCAGGAGCTACTAAGTCTCCATCCTTAGATAAACAGCAGGCAAAGGCCAGAGTTGCCTTTGCTAACTTTAGAAATGCTCTTCTTCCAAGTGAGGGAAAGTATTTTGGTCTGCAGAAATCCACTATGTAAAGCTTTGGTTTTATTAGCTCAACACTCTGTCAAGATCCAACGGGAAAGTCATGCTACTATTATCTATACATAATGGGTTATGTGGGAGGATGAAAAAAAGGCTTAAAAAGGTAAATGCAGATAAACATTTAGATTCTTACATGCCAGAATGTGGCAGTTTCTCTATTCTGCCATGCTCATAAAAAAATGTGTTAATACTCTCATCATTTAACTTGTTAAACTATTTATATTCACCACACAGGCATTGTCTTCTTTGGTCTTTAATTGATCCTTAAAGGAAACCTCAAAGGAAATAAAATAAAAAGAATGAAAAAAGAAAAAGAAAAACAAACCTTTTTTGCACAAGATTTTCTTGGAGGGAGGATTTCTCTGGCCACTTTAATTCCTCATGCAGGGTGAGAAACACTAAAGCTGCCTTGATAAGGAAGGGAACACAGAGAGGGAAGGGGGGAAAACAAGTAAGAACAAGAAAAAAAAAAAAAGATTTTATTTTAATTCAAGCACAAATATCCACAACTAAAATTGTGCTTCCACCTCAGCAACCCTTTTATGGGATCTTGGATGCTTAGGGATGTTTGTGTAATTGCTTCTTGTAAATGATCTTCTAGTCTGCAACACTTTACAGTAAACCACTTTCCTTTGCCATCTGTTATCCAGTTGTTTTAACTGGGTTTCCAGTTATTTGTATCAGTCATTTACAAGAACCTTTTTAACCTCCATAAAATGAAATAATTGAAGCCTATCTTCTTGACTCCTTTAGCATATAGTTGACATGTGCTTTAAAACTGAGGGACGGAGGGTTAAAATTCAGCATACAAGAAGCAGTAATTTGTAAAGCAGCACTGAACAAACCAGCATTGCCAAAAATTCTTCCTGAAAGCTCTTAGTGTGTATGTTTAATTGGAGAAAGTAATTTCAGGCACCCAGTGACAATTTTTCATCTCTAGGTCACTTTTTGAATGATTGCCACATCCAGCCACTGACCAGTCAATGTAAATGAGTTTAGTGACTAAAAATATGGTTTGTCAAACAGAGAAGTGCATTCCAGAAAATTGTGTTCATTGTTGTATGAGATGAAGGGTTAAGCGTCCTGCACCTTGTCTTCTGGGAAGTGACTACTGGCAGTCCCCTGCCCACTCTCTCTGTACACCACTCAAGTTGGGCCTGGTTGGAGGGCTGCCTGGTGCTGCCTGAAGTTATTCCTCTCTGTCGGTCTCTTCTCCCAGATAACAGCAATAGGATGAGAGGTAATGCCCTCAGTTTGCACCAAGGGAGGGTCAGATTGTACATTAGGAACAATTTCTTCTCCGAAAGAGCAGTGCTGCAGTGTCACAGGCTGCCCAGGGAGGTGGTGCAGTCACCATCCCTGGAGGTGTTTAAGAGCCATGTGGATGTGGCACTGAGGGACGTGGGCAGTGGGCAGGCTGGGGGTGGATTGATGGTTGGACTAGATGACCTTAGAGGTCTTTTTCAACCTTAACTGATTCCATGGCTCCCCCTCAAGTTGGTGATATTTGCATTTCAGAAGTCACTTTGCACGAGCATGTACCAACTGGGGCCGCTTACAGGATGCTGGAAATGGGTCAGCAATGCAAGATTTGCCATAAGAATCCTCAGATTTTGGGGTGAGAGGAAGAAGTTGTGGGTTCCACTGCAAGCAGTGGAGCTGATGCCAATGTGAAGGGTCTGAGTGGTGTCACGCTTCCTTGTAGCAGGCTTCCTGCAGTTTCTCCAGCCATCCTTCAGTCCTGCATATGTGGGGAAGAGAAAGGATTGTACCTGCCTGTTTTTTCCCTCAAACTTGCCCTGCCTCACTTGAAATGCAGCGGCAGGGGAAGGGCTTGGTTGTTCATGGGAAACTGGGAATGTTAATGGGTTTGCACTCTGCTTGGGAGAGACAGTAGAAAGGGGGGAAAAAAAGCCAAAGGGAGGGAGAGAAAGAAATCCAGTGCAATTACAAAGTGACAACAGAGCAGGGGAAAAACAAACATAAAGACAGTGCTATAAGACAGAGAGACCAAAGGAAGAAAAAGATCTAATAATAATCTAAATATAGTGCTATATTTTATCCTGGGTAGGGGTTGCATGGAAGGGTGCTCCATCCCTAATTCATAGACTTCCTTTCAGCAATTAAAATAGATTCCTTTCTTTTTTAATTGAATAACAGTTTAAAGATGTGGATTGTAATTGACAGCAATAACAGGCTCACATACTCAAGCTTGTACTGTGGACCATGAGGAGAGCTTGCCCAGAGACTGGGACTCCCATGCTCCCACTGCCACCAGACCTGCCAGGGCTGGCAGCCTCTCCCAAGGTCATCAAATATCAATTCTCTGCATATAACCCAGCAAGTACATCTGTCTCCAGGAAGAAGAGGTACCTGTGCCCAGTTGTGGCTTTGCAGCACAGTCAGCCACAGAGGGAACAGCACTGGTATTAAAACCCTGTGAACTGAGAAGCAGCACAGGTTACTAATGCTGTGAGTTTTCTGGGTATTTTTAAAAATAAAAGCCATTTTTAATGCAAAAGCACAGTAACCAGTATTTTTTTTATTTTAACCAAACCAGCATTTATCTAGAAGGAGGTGTCCTGGCCAATAGCAGGGGGGCTGGAACTAGATGACCTTAAAGGTCTCTTCCAATCCAAACCATTCTATGACTCTGATTCTATTCTGTGATTTATCAACATATTTTGAGAATAATAAAATATATTAAGAAAGTGAGCGTCGCAATGGCAAAATGCAGCATCATCAGGATGTCTTACAGGACTGCCTCATTCCCAAGGGACACTATCTCATTTGTATTCACACTTAACAGCAAAATGAGTGTTTGGTAGGTGGACATCCAGATGCCTGAAGTCAATGGGAGGCTTGCTATTGACGTCAGTGGAGCTAGAGTTTCACTTGGTATCTGGTGGCAGATATTGTGAAATGTTTTCTAACTGTAGTTGCTTGATAAACACAACCAACTTTTTGCCATCTACTCCTGCCTTTCCCTTGCTATCCTCCACTCCATCATTTTTTGAGCTGTGCTGTGCAGCCTTGGCTCCAGAGCAGCACAACTCTCTCCCTTCGCAAGGCGCTGAGTCAGCACTTAACAAGGACATTATTGTCTTCTAGTATCCATTATGCAGCTTATTTTACTATGAAAATTCATAATTTGGGAAGAGCATATGGTTCTGATTCAAACTGGAGCCTGCATTTGATCCTGATGTAAACAGACCAGTTTTGGACGCAGACACTCTCACCATTTGGCAAATAGCAAATATTTCGGATCCATTCCAGCTCTCCTGGGAGTGTATAGGAGGCTTGCTGTTGATTTCAATTGTAGCAGGCTCTAGTGAAATAGAATATTGTAGAAAATGAGATATCCCTGCAATTCTTCAAATTTAACCATTCAGTGAAGAAATATCAGGGAGGGAAATGGAGAGAAGTGAGGAGAAAAAAGAACCAAAAGACCAGAGAGAGAGAGAGACTGTTGTGGAGAAAAGTGCAGAAAAGAAAGAAAGAATAACAGCAGAGGAGAAAAACTAGGAAATAGAGAAAACATAGGCAGACAATATTAAGTATGTATGGTAGACAGGAAGAAATCAGAGACAGAGAAAATAATTGTGTTTTTTGTCAAAGAGGAAGACAGAGGGAGTCCCATGTCTGATTCACCAAGATAAATGTTAAACATATACTTGTGCACGAGTAGTTGCACTGTCAGTCCTGGGGCTAAGCAGGTACTTAAATGCCTTGCAGAGCAGTGACAAAATAAAAATATGCAGAGGAGGGAGAAGGTCAGAACCCGACACTTTTAAAGAAAAAGTGTAAATAAGAAAGAAGTGAATAGAGACATCTCTTCCATACATGTAACAGAACAATTAAAAAGACTGGAGATATATTAAATAAGGAAGATTTTAGATGTCTTTTAAAGATAACCTTTGAGGGGAAAAAAAAGTGGAAGTGGAAAGGTCTCTGCTTTTTAACATAACTTTAACAGGAAATGTTTTGATTTCTTTATAGATGTCCATAGACGGAAGCTTTACTTGAAACTATAGCTCAGCAGCAAATAAGTCTTGGGAAGACTGTTTTATTGAAATAAAAATTGTTTTCAGCTTAGCCTACTTTGAGAACAATAATGCAAACAAATGCTTTCTGCCTATTTCCTACTTTGTGTTTTACATCCCACTGAAAGCTTTGCCTCTCATACCGACTAGAGCCAAGGGCAGCCCAGCTGCTTATCAGAAAGTCCTCAGAAGCTTTTTCTGCACCTGCCAACAAAATTTGGTGATTCTTACCCACCAGAGCTCCATGATGGACTGGAGGAGACAAAGTGGTGGCAGCCTCTTTCTCAGGTGGGTTAATGGGAAATGGATGATCTATAACTGAGACCAAGAGCTCCAACAAATGTAATTCTGGCAACAAATATACTCATGAATTTCACAACCTGCAGGCTTTATTGAAGACTGCTGTAGCTTTATAACTGGCACTGTCTGCATGAGAAAAATAATAGTAGGAAGAGTAAGTTACTGCCTTAAAAAAACAAACAAACAAAAAAACAACAAAGCCACAGTCCATGTTTCTTGCCTATACGAACAACCTTGTCATACTTGCTTCCGTGTTCTGAAAAAACTTTACCAAACTGTAACATAAATTTACTAGGCAGAAACAAACCGTGAGAACCTGAGAACTGCAGGGTACAACATCCACTGCTCTCTTCTACAAAAAGATTCCGGCTTCCCACCAGTAGCGTAACTGTTGTTCTCAACAACTGCTTGAAATTTCCACATACTCATAAAATTCCTTTAAAAAAAAAGATTCATTAGAAACACTGAGGAAATGGATTTGAAACAATTTTTCTCCACACCTCTGGGCTGACATTTCTTGGCAGCTGAAATTTCAAGCGCTCTCAGTGGAGTTAGCGGAAAGGAAAACTAACTCTTTGTATATTCAGAGAGCAAATTCTCATTTCGCTGAAACTGTTGCGGTAAAGACAAACTCCACTGCTTGGAAATGAGGGTACAGAGACACCCCTCATTCACCCAACTGCCTGGCAGTTATGGGGAACCAAGGCTTATTTCCATTTTAAGTGAGGTCATCATTCTCTGAGGAAAAAAAAAAAGAGAGCCTTTTCCCTAAGCGAAGTCACACCATCCTCTGGGAAGCTGACTTCATTTTTTTTCCAGTGCTGCCCCTCACGCATTGGAGAAACTCTTCATAAACACCCTGAATGTTACCTCATTATTATTCTTGGTAGCATTAAAACTTCCCTTCGCCGCAGTGCCTACGGAAAAACTGACCAATGCCATGGCTTGTGATCCTGATTGTTTTGTTATCCTGTGATTGTTTTCTCCATCTCCCTATATCCATCTGTTATGTGCCTCACAGGTAGACTGAACTAGGTCAGGATCTTTCTTTTTCTGCTTGGGTGCTAGGATCATATGAATATTTGATCAGAATGATTTAAAAATATTTCCATTTCTTCAGCACAGCAGTAGCAGGTTGGACTATAAATATCTGCCTGACTCAGTGAACTGGGGGATCTCTGACTGGCTTTCCTATCCCTTCTCCAGTGCAGTTTTGTTTGTCTGGGTGGAGTTCTCCCCAAAGCTAAAGCTCTCACTCAGCATCCTTTGGTCATGAATTGTTAATGCACTGACAAACTGCAGTCATGCTGATATAGTACCAGCAACTAGACTCTTAAGGGGAAAAAATAGCAATTGCTCAGGCTGCATGATAGGAGGAAGAACAACTCAATAATAATATTTATTTTTTATTAAATGGGGCTTTCTGTTTTTATTTTGTAGTGATGTAATTACTGTTTCAACAACCACAGTACAGGTACTGGAGAGCAGACTACAAGACTGGCAGAAAGCCCGTCTGTGGCATTGCAGCTTGATTTCTGCAGAGGTAAGAGTACTCCTACTGTCAGTGAAAAGGGAAAAAATACTGTCCCACAGCTCTCTTTGTGTATGCCACAGACCCATCATTACTGACACCAGTACTGGCGCACAACAGCTGTAGTGGGTGAGAGCCCCCAAAGAGTTCCCAAGGAGGAAAGAAACTCCTGCATTGTGCAAGGATCTCATTTCCAAGCATCCAGCCATGGATCATGCCATGAAGACTTCAGTGAAAGCAATAACACAAATGTTAAGCAAAAATTGCTTCAGAGAATCCTGCAGAGGAGCAGGGCAGAGATGAAATTCCCCATTAAAGATAGCTAAAATGGAGGTGGTTGTTGCTGCCAAAACCAAGCAAACTGATCAAAACCAAACAACTGGATATTTTTCAGGCTTGAAGGGAATGCTGTTGGAGATCTTTTCCAACCTTGGTGATTCTATGATTCTATGACCCCAGCCAAGAGCTTGTGGTGGCTGATGAATCAGAGAGAACACCACTATGCACTGGCTTCTGTACATTTTCGTGGACAACAGGGAGAGAAAGCTAGAGTTTTAAGTACCTAGAGTCCTGGCAGGGGGTAATTGCTTCCACTGATGAACTGTGTGTTTGTACATAGCTGCCAAGGATGAGACCTAGCTTCTATTCATGCACCACATAGAAGAACATAATTTGGAAACCCAAAGTCCCTATTCGGATGCACATCCCTTGTGTGTTGGTTCATCAAAGGACAGAATTCTCCTCCGGAGACTTCACTGTCTTTCAGGATTTTAGTGTTTTTCAGGATTTTATTAAGTTGGTCTCTTCTCCCAGGCAAGTAGCAACAGGGCAAATAATAACCTCAAGTTGCATCAGAAGAGGTTCGAGTTGGATATTAGCAGTAACTTCTTCTCAGAAGGAGCGGTGAGGCAGTGGCACAGGCTGCCCATGGAGGTGGTGCAGTCACCGTCCCTGAGGTGTTCAGGAGCCGTGTGGATGTGGCACTGAGGGACGTGGGCAGTGCGCGTGGGGGGGGTGGGCTGGTGGTTGGACTGGGGGATCTTAGAGATCTTTTCCAACATAAATGATTCTATGATTCTGTGAAAATCTAGCTCAGTTAGGTTTTTAACTTAGGTACTCCAGGTAAACACCTAAGCCTGAGGATCTGCAAGAGAAAGTCGTTCAAATCAGTGTGTTTTGGTTTCCAGTCTACTGGGTAGACAGCAAGTCAGATTATTTAGTAGTGAGATACATACTGATATTAATACCCTGAGAAATTAATTCAATGTTGCTAAGTCTACACAGAGAGCAAGATCATGGTGAGGTTTCTTATGCTGAAACAGAGAACTTGCAATTCTGAGACCGATAGAGTGAGAATGCAAACATTTTAGACAAAGCAGAGCAACTCAAAGAGTAGAAGGAGAAAGCAAATATGGGGACCTTACAATGGTAGAGTCAGTACACTAGGAGGTAGAAGATGGAAGGGAAGGTTTACTCTTCTGGAAGAAATGCAATTTAAGTCTGTGTTTCCTTCATCCCTGTATGTGCTCTAAGGAATAAAGAGCGGCAAAAGGGGCACATTCCTCCCCTTCTGTCCATGCCTTGATTTAGATCAAATTTCAGAGATGCACCCATAAAATACTGGTGGGATAGGGCCCAAATTTTGAGACTGGTGGCGATCACTCACTTTATGAATGGCAACAGTAGTGATTCATTTGTTTAGATTGCTCGTTAAAGCTAAGACATAAAGAGCTATGTGGGAGTCTGTACCTCTATGGTATATGGTCTAGGTATGTAGAAAATTACTGGATGAAAGTGGGGCAGCTAGCATAGGCAGTTCTTCTTTTAGAGTGGCAGCTCTGTGGGAGGTTTAAGGATTTCATTCTTGGCCTTTGGCACACAAATTCTTTTGTAGATCCTATGTATCAAATATGAAGGCAGACCCAATGACTTAACAACCTCTACATTACCCTGACTATCCTGCCCTGAGCCAAGTAAAGTGAAGTTTAAATTTGCTGCATATAATCATAATTACACTAAATTTGAGTACTGTGTGCACATATTAAAGAAACTAAAAGCAAATATTGATAGCCCTGTGGTAACTAGATGTAAAAGCAAAAACCTTGGGCAACTGATGAAAGACAGGTTTGTGGCTATATCATGGGAAGAAATACACACTGAACTGTAAGAAGAAAATTCCTAGTTGATTGGTTCCTAATGTAGTAAAACAATTCACCCAGGGACTTGTAAAATAACTGTGAGAGCTTAAAGTGATTCAAATTGGCAGTTCCAGCATAGTCCCAAAGGACATGATGCAATAAGCATGCTTAAAACCTATTTCTGGGTTCCTAGGAAGGCGCCAGCACAGAATTGCTACAGGGGGTAGGATGTGGGACCAGGATGTGTGCCGGAGCTGGAGAGGGATTGTCTCTCCTCTTAACCTCTCTCCTTAGCCTCATTTATAGGAAGAGTTGAGAAACTTTGCCTCCAGGATGCCCAGCAGTGCCACTCCCTCTGACCTCCTAGGATCCTTGTGCAATTCTTGCACTTTGAAATTTCTTCCATCTGAAGATGTATTGAAAGCCCCTGCAGTGTTTAAAATATGGGCACTGCTCCTCAGGCAGCTAAAGCATTAAAAATGGAAGGCCCTTCTAATGTCTATATAGACATGGGAAAATAAATCAGTACAGGTCTTCAGGCTGAGGTCTGAGGTATCCCAGGAATAAGTCACCCAAGTGATTTTACTTTGAGAAGCCAAGCACCATCTGTCCAACAAGGAGATGTGGTGACAGTTGGAACTGTAGCCTTTATGTCCCACTGCCCCCTGTTGTGCCACAAGACTGGATGGTATGACACGTAGCTTCTGCACAGCAGTTTTCTTCAGCTGAACTACATTGAGCAAACTATCAGGCCCCATGAGATAACATGTCAGAACTTGACTGTGAAAGCTCTCTGTGAGTATTCAGGGAATTATAATAGCTTTGTTAGGCCAGGGTCTGAAAGCTATTAAGTCTGACCTCACTTGATCACCTGTAGTTATGTAATGTTCGTACAAGGGCTGCTCTGAAAGTAATGCCTCCTGTTTTATTATGTTGGCCTGCGACGTCAGAGATGGATGTTGGTGGTATGGCAGTAGAGGTTGAAAGTTCCCACCAATGTTCCATTCCATTTTGCTACCATATGAGAGATGGCAGCAGAGAGGCAATCTGACAGAATGGTATCTGATGAAAGTGCAGATGAAGCAAAGATGTGTCACTGAATTCCTCCATGTAGAAAAAATGCCACCAATTGACATTCATCAAAACTTGCTGAATATTTATGGAGACCAAACAGTGGATGTGAGCACAGTAAGAGGTAGGTAGTGTGTTTCAGCAGTGGTGACAGCAATGTGAAAGTCAAGCCATGTTCCAGATAGCCATGCAGATTTTTACGAGTGCAGCATGTAGGATCTTGTTCATTGTTGGTGAATATACACTGCTAATAGTGGTGCCTGTGTTAAAAAATAAGGTTTTGTAGCCAATAATTTTCTCTATCAAACAGTGTTATCATGCTCTTTGTATCTGTTGTAGTTTCCATGGAAATAGGAAGCATTACTTTTGGAGTGAACTATGTATTCTGTTGTGTGATTTTTTTTATGCTCCTTGCTCCTTACTGCAGAGCAAGGCTCATTTTTGCCATCATGAGTCTGCTTGGGCAGAGTGAGCAAGGCCAATTCATGTCCACCTTCTCATCTGCACAGTCTCTTGCATGAGATCTCTAGTCCTGGGTGAGCCACAACCTTCATCTCAGGAATTGTGCATGTAGCCAGTAGTGACATCACCTTTAGACAACTTGCATATGAATGCCCACTCCTAGACTTATATAATTCAGCATAAAACTGAGGTGGCCATACTGAACAGCTCTCTATTCCTCAGATCTCTAGAGATTCATGCACCAAGTAAATCATCTGATTGTGAATGGGGAGAGATCTGGGAGGTGATCCTGTTGATCTGTTCTGGAGCACTGTGTTCAGATGTGGAATCCTCAGTGCAGGAGAGAAGGGGACCTGTTGGAACACATCCAGAAGAGGACTGCAAAAATAGTCCAGGGCATGGAACATCCCTACAAGAATGGGCTGATAGAGCTGGGGCTGTTCAGCCTGAAGAAGTCTCCAGGAAGACCTGAGTGTAGCCTTTCAGTATCTACAGGGTAGCTGTAAGAAATAAGGGGACAGATTCTTAATCAGAGCCTGTTGTGTTAGAACAAGGAGCTATTGATTTCTAACTAAAAAATGGCAGATTTAGACTGGATAGAAGGAAGAAAATTTTTACAATGGAGGTGGTGAGGCACTGGAACAGGTTGCCCAGAGAGGCGATGGATGTCCCATGCCTGGAGCTACTCAAGGTCAGGCTCTGAGCAATCTGATGGAGCTGTGGGTGTCCTTGTTCATTTCAGGGGAGTTGGACCAGGTGATCTTTAATGGTCCCTTCCAATTCAAAAGATTCTGTTATTCCATGATCTCCGTATTTACTGGCCAATGCAATTTGAGGGATAGGGAAAAAAAAAAACTGGAAATATAGCTGTTGGATATGCTCTCACTCAGCAGTCAGAAGTGTGACTGCACTCCAGCTCTAATTTAGCCAGTGAGGATATCAAAGAATTACACATCTTTGTAGCAGAGGCTTCAGCCACAGTTATTTGGTACTCATGGAGGTTTTTTTTTTCCAGTACATGCCATAACATTATATCTTCCATGTTACTGGTTCATGACCTAGTTAGAATAAAACTTGCTTTCAGAGATCTGCAGTCATTTTACCTCACCATAATTCAGGCACAGCCAGAGGAAAAAAGCAGCTAAGGAAAATCTGCACATCTAAGGGTTATTTCTGTGGCATGAGATTTCCCCTGGTTATTCACCACGTTGGTGTGGTTTCCTTACTGCTCTGCTCAGGGCTGTGCCAGGAGGCATGCACTAACCCCAGCTTTGAAATGTCACAAAGCAAAGAGGTGTGCCAAGACACTTGGGGCAGTGCACACAGTGAAGGAATTGACCACAACACACTGATTTCCCGCACTTTCATCCTCACCAAGTCAAATGTTATTCTCCAGCAAGAGTGTCATTGCAGAATTATCACAGAAACAGTAGCTCTTTGTGTCCAGAGAGAACAGTTTGGTGGTGGAGATGTCTACATATAGACTGATGCAATACTGTGTAATTAGAGCTTGTATGCTTCCAGTCTTCCTATTAAGTTCTATCGAGTTGGACTTACAAAAACACCCGCAAGACCCAAGTGATTATCAGGAAAATGATCAAAGTCTTTTTCACACGGAGCAGAAAGCAAAGAGGGCAAGTTTAGTCAAGGCCAGCTCTGGCCTATTTGTTTTGCTTCCATCATTGTAAACACAATATTTGTTCAGTACTCACTGTACCTGACCAGAGGCCCCTACAACTTGGAAGACATGCCATGAACTTTATTGGATAAGAAGTCCCTGCTCCCCTAGATCCCTAAGAAGAATTGGATGTGAGTAACATTGAAGGATAGCCTGTGGAGAACTGCAGCACTTGCCTACGCTTCATTTCTCCTCCATGAAATAAGTTAATCACCTTGAAAATAAAAAGCCAGGCCACTGTCTAGTCCTGCTGCCAGTGCAGTGCTTGGGGCAAGGTTGTGTTAGATTTAACTGGTAGATTATGGATCGTAGTGAGCATTTCAGCAGCTCCACGCCTGGGCACATTCAGCTCATTCTTACTGACACCTCATTTTGAGAAAGCTTCTTGGGCTCATCCCCCCAAAAGAAAGATTCAAGCCTGAAAGCCCTGGTGAGTGAAAGGGGACACAAAGCTTTCCAGCTGTGTTCTCACCTTCTCTGAGCAATGGTTTACACCTCAAGTCATCTATCAACCCCCATGACTTTCTGGCAGACTGTCTGCATTTGATGTGTTTCAGAAATGTTTTATTTTTTCTGCCTTTCAGAAGTTGCTTTGCAGAATCTCTCTTGGCTTGTGTTATTACAGCCTAGTTGTTAACTTGCCAGAGCACATGATTACTTCTGTCCTTGTTTGGACACATTTTATGTCACTGCGACAAAGTAAGAACTGTGACAACTTCACCTACACACCTCCTTACACTTCCCACACCAACAAGGTTCCAATCAGATACCATCACTACTCACATGCAGACATTTTTTAGAATTGTGCAATGAAGGGTGCTTTTTTTTTTTTTTTAATGATTTTTTTTCCCTTCTGCAGAAGATGAGTGAATGATGTGTTTTTGGAAGCACTGGCTATTCGTTTTCCAGAGAAGTGCCTGCAGAGACACTTTAGGCTGATGTCTCTAGTGTTAAATGAGTTTCCTCCCTGTTTCACACTAGGCTTCTTGACCCATCAAATCGGGGGTTAAAGTATTTAGTATTTTTGGCAAGGAAAAGCAGGCATGGCTGAAATGATAGTTCACCGACCATACACTTAGCAGAGATGGGCTGTGCAGTACTAGGCTTCCTTTGCCCCAGTCAGTCTCTGATATTAAGTGCTCATACAGCCACATGCTTCCTCAAGACTGGTGCCTGTACTCAAAGTTTGATGGGTCCCAGGCTGTGCTGCTTGAGAGGAAGCTCACCTGCTTTGGGCTTGGCCAGACCGCCTATGCAGCTGTGTCTTCTGCTGTTTTATTTAGCCCAGAGGAGCCTACGGTCTATCTTAAAGCTGAAGAAGCCTTTGTCATGTACGTCTTTATGTTTTACATTGGAGTGACTAGGCCAAAAAGGGTTAGGCACTCTCATGCAGTGGGGGGAGAGGAAGTCTCCAAGGCCTCCGTGAGGGCTTCAGCAGCTCACATTTTGGGCACAGAAGCCTCATCAGGAGTACTGATGTGGTTCCTGTGTTAGTTGCTGTCATTGTCAAAGGGTGGGGTTCAGAAGATCTGGAAAGCTAAGTCTTGTTATGACAGCTCAGCAGGCAGTGGTGTTCCAGCATCCCGGCAGACACAGTGCAAGGTGCACATCTCCAAGGCAGTGAGGGGCTGAAATGTTTGTCCATCCTGCAGGACCTTCGTGGATCTGCTTTGGATCTCAGCGATATTCAAGCCATCACTGAAAAAGTTCAAGGGAGCTGGCTATCACTGTGTGACCAGGCAAAGTCTCATCACATTTTGCCTATGTGTTGTTTGTGTTGTTTCTTTTTTTCAGCTTTTTTTTTTTTTTCTTCTGGTTTTGCTTGTTGATGATGTGGTTGGCATTTAAGGGAAAGTGAATACACTTGGAGGACCCCCCAAGCCAGGGAAGACACAAACATCATAGGTGTTCTGTATTTATCAAGTAGTGATCCCATAACATGACAGAATAACAGCCCTTCCAACCGGTGTGGCATGGCATGACATAGTATCATATGGCATGGCGTGATGTGTCATGGCAAGGCAAATCAGGAATATGGATGGTTCACAGATACAGGAGTACTGTCAGTTCTTTTCTTGACTGGAGGGAGTTTGTGCTGAATAACCTAACTGCCTTGTTTGATGGACAACACTCAGACAGGGTTTTGCAGAATAGTGCTGCAGATCTTGAACATCAGCAAGACCATGTCCCATAGCTGCCAACGGAGTGGTGTAAGACAGAAGTTGCATAGATACAAAGAGCTGTTAAAGCTATGCTAAGGTACAGCTGTTCACAATATGGCTGTGGCCAGCCCACTGCTTAGGGCACTGAGAAGGCAATCAGTCTGCCTTGTGTGGTTCAGACAAAAAGACCATAAGTACACTAGTTCTCCTTGCTAATCCGTAAATGTGGATCATTGAGCAGTGTATTCCTGTGAAACTTTGCCCATCCTCCAGGAAATGCTGCTAAAGAATTTAAGCACTCCTAAGGCAAGTCCTCAAGAGCTCATCTTCAATCTCCTGGTTTATAACTGTTTTGTATTCCTGGAATTAGAGCCACAAAGTGTTAACACTGTAAGTTGTAAGTTTACTGAAAGTTGACCTTTGTCAACTTTGTCAACTTTGTCTTGAAGAATTATAATTAATAATGTTCTACTATTTTCAGTTTAATCTGAATTTCTCATCTTCATCAGGAACTTCAGTCCTAATTCCCTCTCTGGCAAACCAGAGTACACACAGAGCAATTGTTCTGATTCAATAGATTGCAATAGCAAACTGTAACTGAGAGCATTTCTGGCTCTTCAAACCAATTCTACAGTTGCTTCATATATCCCCCCTGCAACGCTATAAATATTGGTGCTATTTTAGGCTAAATGGTGTTTCTCTCTTTTTTTTTAAGCCTAACCCCATCGGAAGCCTCCTGCCCATATTTGGATATGAAACAAAGGACAAATATGATCTTTTTTTAATTCCTTTTAAGTTGTTAAACTTCAACAATAATAAAGGTATTATGTGGAGTCATCTCAAAAATATATCCCATATATCATCCTGAGATAAAGATCTTCGTCTGAGACTTTGTCTGAAAAGGATAATGTTTCACTCCTGGCGCCTGTGAGTCTACTCTTTCTAGCATAATACATATTTGTTATACAATTACTAGACCTGCCTAGGTACAATGCCCAAAAATCAGTTTGCACTTTTTTTTTTTTTTTTTTTTGGTCGATTAACAAAGATCGTCAGCCCATTGCCTTTTTCTCTCCATGGTGAACGCTTACCAAAACGTTGGGAAACTGTGGAGGCAGTAAGAAAGAGCCTATGTCTCCAGGTGCTGTCCATGGGGTTTAAGGTGTGGTGGAGCACAGAATGGCCTGTAGTCATAAAGTCATTTTGGTATGCTTTAAAATACCCACATAGTCGTTTACTTTGGTGGAAATTAGGGGAATGGAAATTAGAAAATGCATAGGTCTAGCAAGAGAGTCAAGTGAGAAATCAGTTTATGCAGAGGTTAAAGGTCTGTTGGAATTCTCCTCAGAATTTTATTGAATTTAGGGCAAATGGAAAGCCCCACACCCCATCATTCAGACAACACTGAAACATTGCTGGGTGTGTTCTGGGCAAAAAATATTTGAGCGTTTTCATTTTATGTTAAGGTGTTTTCATTTTTGTGTTCAAGAAATTCTCTCAGATACCAGACATAAATACATACCCATGTATGTACAAAATAAAAAAGATGAAACTAGAGCAAGAAACCATAGGACTCATAAAGGCCTAGCCCAAAGATACGCAAAGGGAGTCTGCCAAGATTTGCTTTTACAGCCCCATTGGCTGACATGTCCCCTGCAGCCCTCGTGCTGTCAATGAAATGCACCTTCCAATTGAGGCTGCTTCTTTGGGACTCAGGGATTCTGGGGGTGCTGCTGACAACGAGCCCCACACACTTGCTGCATGAAGCTCATCTCACGAGATCCAAGCCCTATGCTGTGTTTGTGGTGTGGTTTGCTTCTAATCTTCAGCCAGACCCAAGAATCATAAATATATAAACAAGGTAAAAATATAGAACTCATTAAAGGTGTGGTATACTGAAGCTAGGTTAAATACGGTAGCAGATTTTGCAAGTTAAAAAGAAAAAAAAAGTATTAGAGGTTTCTTGTTTATCATGTATAAAGTGTACTATTTGGTGAGTAGTTTCCAAAGCTAATAGCTTTAATAAACTCTTTATAAATCAGGGTGCTTATCTCCTTCACGCTGAGGGCCAGGTGGTACCATCTGATTCACACTGCAGATTTCTGCAATTTGGCTTCATTAATGTGGCAGACAGCACTTTCCACACCTCACAGAGGTATGTTCTCATCTTCCAGAAATGGTGCAGCTCTGGAGCCATGTGACTCCCCTGTTTGCATTGGAAGGATCCTTCACAGGGGTGTGATTTCAGCAGGAGGAGGTGAAACAAGCCAAAAAAATTAAGCTGCGTGATAGCACTAGAAAAAGCAGATCTGGAGGAAAAATTGAGCTCAGGTTAGTGCTGACCTTAGCCTGGAAAATCATATGCTCTCCAACATCCACATCTATACAGCCACTAGGGAGCTGCCTGGTTACATGTGATTTTACCCATCTGTTATTTAAATCACACACCCTAGCGCAAACCCTGGAGCTTGCAAAAATGATGTGGATCAGTGTCATCCCATGGATACTTTTTCTATAAACAGCTGAAGGATCTGGATCAGGAAGTTTTCCAGACAGAATTACACTCCTGACTCCCAGAACGCTGTCTCCAGAACTGGGGTGATGAATATCTGTTGGTTTCCTTCTCTGCCTCAAAAAGCAGCTGATTACTGCTGTGATGCTGCTTCTTCAAAGGGAACTTACTTCCTTGCTTTCGTAACAATCTCCATTGGGGCTAACTTGCAATAGTTGGTCTTCTTTAGTATGCCATGGTAAGACTGTCTAAAAATCTGGAAGTGATATCTGACTTAGGCGCATAAGGGAATTCCCTGTAATGTTTTGTTTTCCTTGCTATCTCTTTCCACCTGCATAGCCTGTAGTTTAATATCGAGAGGGGGAAAGGAAAGTGTCTTACTAGGTCTCAGTCAATTTTCTTTTGAATGTAAATATTCAGTCAAGTGTCTTGTTTATCTCTGAGTTCCTTGTGCTTTTTTTCTGCTTGACTTTCTTATCACAGGTTGTTCTCAAACCTACCAAGTAACTTCTTTACATTCTCTAACCAAATGCTGAAAAAAATCATTGTTTAAAACAAAACGTTTTCCTTGTTTTTCTTGGCAGGTGTTACATATACTATTTTTTATTACATTTACATAAATTGGGGAAAAAAAAAAAAAAGCATTTCTAAGTGGTTATATTTGGTTTCAGAAAAAATATGAAAAGTGTGCTTTTTTTTTTATAGTCATTTATCAAAAAGATGTGATTCAGAATATGTTTCCAAGCAATTTGGGCTTAATTGAAGTTGCCATTACTCAGTGAATGTAAAAAGTATTTGGCCCTCAAACAGCAAACTCACTGCAACAGATGACAGTGGAAGGATAACATTGGGCATTGCTGTTGGCTTGTTGATGGGCCTTGACAGCATGAGGTGCAGGATACTGTTGAATGTGATTCCTTGGAGACTGGGGAGAGGAGAGTTTCCTGTAAAGTAGGCTGGGAAGTCATGATCTGACTGCAGAAATATCACCAGGAAGCCAAAGTTCATTATAGGAGAGGGTGTAAATAAAGAAATTCTGAAGAAAAAGGAACTGGGATATGGATGTTAGGATGAGTGAGACCCTTTTCATTTGTATTTTTGTCCTTGATATATGTCACTAGTTGATGTGTCAAAGTTGCAAATGTCTAACAAAAATCTCTGTGCACCCGGAAATCCCCTTAGCAACTGCTACAGTGAGAGGACTCTTCATGGTGCTTGAGAAGCTGCTATGCTTTACTCCACTGGCACACACTTTGCCCAGAGAGAAGCTGTTCTCATTCAATATTGTCCAAGGTGAGGCACTTCTGAGCTCAGCACTCCTCCCAGACCCTGCAATCCCTTTTATTTTTGCAATTGAGCAACGAGGTGTACATAACTGAAGCTCGTCCAAATGTGGAACAGCCGTGCAGCTTCGGCATGCATAACAGAGTAGGTATGGTTTCCTGATTCCTGGCCTGGTTCTGCAAGGTTTTAGCTGTTATGGTTTAAAGAAAACTCTTTGGCTGTTTTAATAGTGAGACAAATATTTTGCATTTCCTTTTTCCAGAGGGAAATTGACATCGTATTTTCCTTTCATCATCGAAGGAAAATACAACCATCTCTTAAGTTGTCCTTACACAGTTCTAGACATGGTAGAAATAAAAGAAAATATTCCTCTGTGAAAGGTAATTTGTAGAGGGGCATTTCAGTCCCAAGCTCTATGGTGAGCATCCCTGGTTGGATTTCAGCCTGGCCTGGCCACCCTCACCAGGTTGGCCCAGCATGGCAATGTGGGCAGCACATCTGATAAAGACTTGGACTTCCTGTATAGGTGAATAGCACAGGCAAAAAGTCTGATGTGGGGCCCGCCGCACGCTGAAAGCTGGGCTTGTTTCCAAGCTGCAGTCTCAAACCAAGGCTGTGTCAACTCTGTATAAAAGCAGCACTATACTGCATGTTATCAGGGACTATCAGCTGAATCAAATAAATCTTATGGGAGTTTTAATGCATTCTGGCAAGAAATATTTCCTACCTTGTTGGAAAAGAGATCCATCCTCCTGCAACTTTTCTCTTGCATAAATTCAACAACTGAAGCAACACACTGGTTGAAACTTATGAACGTGCAGTACATTTTCCAGTAAATCAAGGTTACTGGATATTACAGGAGGACTGAGTACTGAGACATCATTGTCTTGGAGCTGACAGAAGAAAATATCATATAAAATAAGGTGCTGTGTGAAGATAGTCGTGGAGGAGTGATTATTCCTTGTTACTACTCATGAGGAAGGGAATGTCCCTGTAATCAATTTGAAAACTTAAGATGTAGTAGGTATAATCTTTCAAAATAAATAAATAAATAAATACTTTTTAGGTTCTTTGGTTGAACATGGTGATCCAGGTACAACCTTTAGGACAATAAGTTTCTATGTGTCAGAGACAGAGAAGGTGATACCAGGTAAATAGTAGCTCTACATTGGTGGGGTTTTTTGAACATCCATTCCCAAAGCAGCTGCTGGTTTCCCATCCTAGAGATTAGTTACAGACCATGGGTGCAACTGTACTAATTCTGTATGGCTGCTGTGGTGTTACAGACATTTCAACTGTATTAATACAAGTGGAAGAAATGCCTCAGTGACCTTGACTGGTGTGTTTAAGTTGAAGGAAGATTCCAGCCATGTAAAAGAAGTTTACATCCCTGTGGAGTAAATGTAGCCATATAGGAGAGAGGAGAAGGTGCTCAGAGTACATAGAAGAATAGACAGATCAGTCTACAGCCAGACCTATAGTCAGTAATAACATCAGCAGCTGAAGTCCTGTGCTTAGTCAGGAAGGATAACACTGAGAACAGCCAAATAAACTTCTGCAAGGCATCCTACTTGCATATTCTTCGTGCTTCCAGTCTGCCCATCCCTGCTGGCTGTTGTCTGGGTGCTGTGCAGGCACTCTGAGGAGGGGACAGGCAGGCAGTTGGGAAGCACACCACTCACCATCCGGTCTCATACTCTGGTGACGCTTAGGGAAATGGCAGCCAATGAACTTTCTGTGAAAGTTTTGTTTTAAGAGTATTAATCACCACTTCATCTGTAGCAACAGCACTTCTGTACGTGATGTCCCCCATGTCATTGCCAATCCTCTGAGTCATCAATTCGTGAAGGAAATGACTTTGTTTTCTTTTGGCTCTCAGCTAAGCATCCAACATAAGCACTTTCTTCTAGTCCACCTGGCCTCATCTTAGCTTTATTTAAAGTTTTCCCAAGGGCTAGTTAAAATTATGCTTATGTTTTCTTGCCTTATGTTTGTGTAGGTGACGGGGAGAAGAAATTTCCTGTGTATGCTTTTTTGTAAAAACAACATTAGAAGAATTATGGAAGTGTTCTTTTACCTTAAATAAATTTCTCAAGCTTTCATGTAGCCTAAAGAGAACCACAGTGAAAGTATATTAAAATAAAAATGCTTCCCATTTCCCTAAGCCCATTTACACTTTGAAGAGATGGAGAATGCTTGTTTGTCTGTTCAAAGACTTTTGATTTTGCTAGCATTCACCCTCTTGGTCCCACATAATCATATATGGCTGCTGGTTTTGAAATTGAAAATGTTGCCAGAGTAAATTTCGATCAGTCTCAGACCAGAGATGTATATGTGAGCAGTTACAGGCTGTATTACCATCAAGGTGCTTCAAGTGCAAATACTAAATCTGAAGGTGGGCAGATCAACAGGGGAAAGAGATAAAATAAAGCACAGTGTGGCTTGCTTCAGTGTGGAATGACATCCAAAGGAACAAAGGAAGAATTCATCATGGATTTTGTTTATGGGGATGTCTGAACTATTTGGTCAGTAGTGAGATTGTTCATCAATCAAACAAAAATAGAAGACGTTAAACCACTACAAGGAAGTGCTTGGTGTGTGTTTGAATCTCACATGTCCAGGTAATACAGGAGAGACATTGAAGCCCTGCGGCATGTCCAGAGAAAGGTAACAAAACTGTGAAAGGTCTGGAGCACAAGTCTTATGTGAAATGGCTGAGGGAGCTGGGTTGTTCAGTCTGGAGAAGGGGACGCTCAGGTGATGCCTCACTGCTCTCTACAACCACCTGAAAGGAGGCTGTGCTGAGATGGAGGTCAGCCTCTTCTCCCAGGTAACAGCAATAGGATGAGAGGTAATGGCCTCAAGTTGTACCAGAGGAGGTTCAGGTTGGATATTAGGAAGAATTTCTTCTCAGAATTAGTGATGAGGCAGTGGCACAGGCTGCCCAGGGAGGTGGTGCAGTCACCGTCCCTGAGGTGTTCAGGAGCCGTGTGGATGTGGCACTGAGGGACGTGGGCAGTGCGTGTGGGGGGGGGTGGGCTGGTGGTTGGACTGGGGGATCTTAGAGGTCCAACCTTAAAGATCCTGTGATTCCAGTGTTAAGTTTCAGTGTTACACTGAATAGAGGTCATTTAAAGCATATGCTTGAATTCTTTCTTAAAACCTGAATAAATTCTCATTTTTTACTAAATTCTATAACAACAAGACTCTTTTCAGTGTTACAATCTGTAAGTCTTAACACTATTTTCAGTATTATAAAATAAATACAACGTGACCTCAGAGTTCAGTCTAATACTTCAAAAGTAGTTTGGTGGTAAAGCAGCTTTTCCTTTCTGTTTTTGTTTTTGAATGCAATATTAAATACTTGAGAACTGGGAGAAATGTTAGTCCTTGCACTATCCTGTCCATCACCACTTCTTCCAGAGTTAGAGAGACTTGAAGAGATTGGTTTAAAATACTGGCATGCTGACACTCCACTTGTTTTTGTTGGCCTGACAAGCCACCAGCTGCTGCAGTTTGTTGTCATTTTACAGGCATCACTTGATGTATTTAAACAAGATTTGTAGTAATTCAGCACCCTGGCTCTTCTTAAATTATGAGGGCTGAAAGTAATGCCTCCTATTTTATGACGTTGGCCCACAACATCAGAGGCCCACACTGATAGTACAGAAGTAAGGGTTGAACATTCCTACCAATATTCTGTTCCATTTTGTTCCTGTGTGATGGCAGCAGAGGGGCAGTCTGACACAACGGCATCTGAGATGTGTATGAAGTGTGTATGAAACAAAGGTGTGTCACTGAATTCCTCCATGTAGAAAGAAATGGCATCCACTAACACTCACTGACAATTGTTGAACACTTCTGGAGATCAAACATGAGTTTGGCAAGTGCCTGCAGGGAAAGGACATGCTGAGTCATGGCAGCATTCATCAGTGCATCCCTTGCAAGGTTGCTGCTTTGTGGGGACCATAAGTAGCTAAGTTGCAACTAACTTTAAAGCCACGATCTACACATCATGCTGTGCTAAGATTTCCACAAAACCACATATGATGATCTGAACAACAGATAACTTATTAAGAGAACAATGGCTTCCCCCATTTCCTTAGTAATAAATACAGTGATTGAGAAGTACAGTGCCTCAGTTTGGAAAAGCACTTCACTTGTATGGTAAAGATAAAAATAATGCTGTCATTAGAAAATATTCCCATATTTTCTTCACACACTTGTGCTGACAGCCCACATACAGCCTCATCTACCCATAGTTTGGTTCCCTGTGCACAAAAGCAGAGGATGATGGAAGACCTGTCCTACATAATTCTTACAATCAATCTGATTTGATTTAAGAAAGCCTGCATGTGGTGGTGTTTAGAATGGTGAGGCAACCATTCAGCATTGACTCTGGAGGCTGGTGATTTTGAAGTTAAGCATGTGCCTCATGCTAGGAGCTAGAATGCCAAAATTTGGCACTGAGACAGCAAAAGCCTTAAATGACTTGGGCTGTTTTACTTGCACTGCAGGGCTGTTTTACTTGCACTGCAGCTGGGCCTATGAAAATTCACTGTTCACACCTGGTAGTTGAGATAATTGTACTATCTCTTGCTAAAATATAATAGGTGCATTGTTTGACTTTTGAAGAGCAGCAACAAAGTGTAATTGCTGAACTGAGATGTCAGCATAAGAGAATAAAAGTACTGAGGTGAAGGCTTTGATGTGGCGGAGGACAGTGGCGCTGACAGCAAGCATTGGACTCCATCCACTTTCTTCCTCTGAATATATTCTTTACATTGCAAATCTCTGTCTTAAATGCAAATAATAAGTTAAACACATTCTGTTACATTGCTGCTGAAAAAGTGAAGCTGAAAACCAACGCACAAAACAGGTTACCAACACACAAAAACAGGTTACGCTTGTACAAACATACCTTTTCACATAATAGAGAGATTCAATAACAGCAGTTTCTACTCTTCCAGAAGGTCAAATACTCATCAGGTGTGTTGTATCTAACACTTGCCATTAGCCAGGCACAAATAAAATGATGTAAAAAAAAAAAAAAAAAAAAAAAAAGGACTCTTTCTTTTCACCTTGTCCCATCACTGGGAAGCCATGAAATAAGAAACAAAGCACTTGGCCACCACTTGCTGTGATGATTATGGTATCTATGTGGCAGGACCTGCATGAGAACTGAGGATTTGCTGTGCTGAACCCTCTGCAAATCTCAGCAGACTCTTCCCCAGAAGGTTTATAGTCTCTGAACTTTAGTAAGCAAAGCTATGCCTATTAAATAATTTTTTTTTCCTCAAAAACTGGCTGTAGTTCAGTGAGTACAAAAACTGTGTTGGGGTTCTCTCAATTATTTAAATTCAGTGGTAAAATTATGAATACAATCTTCCTGGTTGTAAGCCAGGCTCTAGCAGAATGAGATCTGTCTACACAGAATTTTCCCTCAATATCTTTGCATCAACATCTAAAGTATCCTTTCAGTTCAAGTAATGTTTCTTCCTTGGCATATTAAACATCTGAAAGATGAAGGCAAAGGGATCAAATAGAGAATATGGTTAAATGATATGGAAGATATGATAGACTTTTCTTTGCCAAAGGTCTTCTGACATCTCTGCGGGCATTTCTCTCTCATGCGTTTTCCAATCTTCCACTTGATGCCTGGCAATGAGTTGGTAGCCTCTTTTGCAATGTAGCCACATGCACCTGAAATACCACAGAGGCACTTCATATGGCAACCAGCACCTAGGGGCTAGCAATGTACCTGATCAAATACTCAGCCCTGTGCTGGAACAAAAGTTTTACTTGGTTTTGCAGCACTTGCAAGCCAAGAAGGTTTCCAATATGTTAGCAACTAATCTGTGTGCTAGCAAGTGGGACTGCATTTTAATAATTGCAAGGCAACCACCCCTCCTGCAAGGCAGGAGAGGATTTAGAAAGACTAAGTTCTGACAAGTATCCTGGTGAGGAAGGGAATTCAAGACAGTTGTAAGCCATAAATATTCATTTCTGACTTTCCAGGCATCTGAGAGTCTTTTCTCTGGGAAAATCCTCAATGGAAGAAAGTTCCTTCAGGAGCCAACATCACCAGATTCACATTGCACAGGCATGAGAGTTTTCAGGATGTTGAGCCTTAAAACATTATATATGAGAAGATAACTAGTGGGATTAGAACTATTTTTGACCAGCTGGTAATGGATATAAAATTATTCACAGGTCTGTCAGCAACTATTTTAAAAAGACATATGAGTATATGCTCACTGCTAACAGCCTATTTGTAAAAGTCTAGCACAATCACCATGCCAGTTCTCTGAACACCTGGGTCAGAATTTTACTTTCATTTAGGGTCAACAGGACATTCCAAAATCTACGCATCAGGAAGATGTCTAGAGTGAAATGGGCTTTGTGGAGGTATCTTTTCATCTGCTGAGGTGCTCTGGTTCATGGTACTACCGGGCTCACAGGAGTGAGCGATGGTCCAGCTGTACCCAGCTGCCTCCTGGCACACAACATGAGCAGGGGCACCCCAGCCCTGGCAGTGGCACTTCCACTGCACTAAGCAGAGAGGGGAAAAAAAAAACCAAAGGCAAATACGAAGCAAATGTTAATTCTCTGGAAGCGTGTCACTACCATTTGGGGTGGGGGAAAGGGTAGGTGGATGGCAGGAAAGGAGCAAGTGCTAAAGAAAAAATTACTACCAACAAAGATAGCAGCAGAGATAGTGTAGTTTAAGCACAGAATCCACAATACGTAGCTACTGAGTGTGCCTCAGTTATAACCACAAAATACAGAATCTTTAACCACAGTAATCGCCAATATGGCCAATATTCAGCTCAATGAAGTCCTTGACTCCTTTTCTCTGGGAAAATCCTCAGTGGAAGAAAGTTCCTTCAGGAGCCAACATCACCAGATTCACATTGCACAAACATGAGAGTTTTCAGGATGTTGAGCCTTAAAACATTATATATGAGAAGATAACTATTGGGATTAGAACTATTTTTGTTTTATTTTATAACTGTTGTTCTATTGAACTATAGAGTAGTTCTCTTTAGAACTATTAGAATATTATTTTAGAACTATTGTACTTCTACAATGAACTCCTTGAACAGTGGAAATCAATTTCAGGAACACTCATTTCAGATGTTTGAAAACATCCGCTCCAAGCAATGCCTCCTCACCACATGAGCAATGGAGCTGCCTTTTTCTCAACAAAAGTTGTAGCAGATAAGTTTATGGCCTGTGATGCTGCAGAAAAGGATCAAGACCTGTAGCACAGTTATGGCACTGCATTATGAACAACATATGCCTTGCCACAGGGATGAACAATGAATTCTCAGTCCTTTGGGGAGTACATGTGCTTCAGACAGACAGCTGGTCAGAAATAACATCCTTAGGTGCACATCTGTCCTTAGATAATTAACTTGAGTTGGTTCTAGACCCTGTTAGAGACTGCAGCATGAGTAGGCCATGAGTGAGCTTCAGGTTTCAGATCATGCATTTAGCCCACAGGCCCTCTCAATTTGTCTTTGGCCAAATGAAGCTCAGCATGCAGCTCTGTGCCCAGCTTCAGGGTGGACCACTCTAGCCTCTCTCCACCCTGATTTTGTGCTGTATTTTCTAGCTACAATGCTCTATGTGAAATGACGTTCCTTGAGAACACAAGGTCTGTTGTGCTCAGCAACAGTCAATGTAAATATTTTAAATAGTAATGGGAAACTTTTCATAGTCTTCAAAGCACTGATCTAAAACTTCCTGCTGCAAATCTCATGTGGTTTACATTAGATCATGATGCTATTGCAAGTTGGAATGTAAGGTTAGTTCTAGCAATAAAGGGACACCGTTTCTATCTATTTAAAACTCACTGTATCTTCTTACAGAACATGATCATTATTGTTCATAATGGATTTCTGAAACTCATGTTAAAGAAGTTTGGGCCTTTCATGACCTTTTTGTACCTGAAGCTGAGCACTTTCTGAAGTTAAAGGAGAACATTACTCACCCGGTATCTCAGATATCAGAAATGCCAGATACTGCTTTGTGTATTCTTTGTTCTTTCCTTTCATTGTATGATTTGTCCTCCTGTGTCTCAAGGCAGATGACAGGATGCCTGGAAAAAAGCTTATTGTCAAATAAAAACATCCACTAGATGTGAAACTTAATGTAAAAGCTGAACAACTTCAACTTAGGATAACATTTACATGTTTGCTGAAGAGTGCATTGAGAAATTTGAGCTGAGTGTCTGTATCTATTGTAAACCAACCATGATTCATATAACAAATCAATAATGTATGTTTCCCCTCTCTCTTAGTCCATTGCTTCAGTTTCTGTGACCTGCTGCCAAAAGAGTTTTAAAAGGATGAACGATGCTTTGTAAGTTAAGAACTATTAATGAGAACTGGAAATGGGATAGAACGAAAATATGTCTTCAGATGCTTTGAAGAAAAGGTCATCATGGTGGGAGATCCAAATTAAAAACAAACCTTCCTCTGGGGCACAGGCAGCACTGATCTGTATGAGGCAGGTGAAGAAACATGTATCTAAGATGCATCAGATAATGTGGGAATCTATATTGTGCTAGTCAGTGCAAATGACAAGAAAGGAAGGGGTGCTGCAGCATCTTCACCCTCCTTTCTCACAGTCACTTGGGACATTCAGGCCCCAGTAAATGCACAATTGTTTCTGGGCATGAACTGCTGTGAGTTTACAGTTAAGCTCACTGAGATTGGCCTTTGGTGAGCTCTGGATCTTCGTTCATCAAGGTAGACTTTGTCGAAAGGATAATTTGCCTCTGTTTGCATATAGGTGAATTGTGGGTATTGTTTCTGAGGAAATACATTTTACCAAGAAATTGACAGAACAAAGACATTAAAAAATGTGGGGAAACAGTTTTAAGCTTCACCACTGGACATTTAGTGTGAATTTTAGGAAGAATTTCTTAACACAGAAGCTGGTCAAACATTTGAATAGGCTGTCAAGGGAAGTGATGGAGTCCCCATCTCTGAAGGTATTTAAAAGAAATGTGGATGTGGCACTTAGGGATGTGGTTTAGTAATGGGACTTGGTAGGGGAGGTTGACAGTTGGACTTCAGTGATTTTGAAGGTCTTTTCCAACACAGATAATTCTGTGAGTCTATGAAAACATGTGCCTCAAGAGAAAGTCTTCTATATGTGTTTTAGGGGGAAAAGAGAGCTACACTAGTGACTGTATAGCCACATGGTGAGCAACCATCACTGTGCTAAGAGCTCACTGCAGTCTGCAAGAACCTTGAAGGAAAGAAAGTGGAATGGTGCTCTCACCATGAAAGTAAATCTGTTCTTCACAACATCAGATATGAATCTCTCATAGATGATATGTTCATATCACTGTAGTCTACAAAATAATTTGTGCCCCAAAGCAGCCCTTCCTTTTCTTGACTTGCTCAAATGCTCCTGAGCTGAACAGAGAGACTATTTCAAGTGAAAATATTGAGGCAGTCAAAAGACAGATGTACGAAATCTTTTAGGAACAAGTATCAGGTCACACGCCCTCAGAGAAAGCTACCACCTCACTTCATCAGAAATGTCCTCCAGTCCCATCAACTGGGTCTCCAAGAGTCTGTCTCTACAGGGTTGGGTGTGACTCCTTCAGAAGATTGCTCTGATGCTCCCACATTCCAAGTCTTCCATGCCCTAGGGATTCCTCTCTGATTGGTTCCTTTGGGCTTTTCTGTGGCTGCTGAGATGTATCAAGGAATGGACCTGTTGGAGCGCACCGAGAGAAAAACCACAAAAATGGTCCATGGGATGGAACACCTCTTGTACAAGGACAGGCTGACAGAGATGGGGCTGTTCAGCTTGGAGAAGAGAAGGCTCCAGGGAGACCTGAGAGCAGTCTTTCAGTACCTGAAGGGGAGCTGTGAGAATAAAGGGCCAGATTCTTTAGCAGAGTCTATTGTGATAAGACAAGGAGAAACGGTTTCAAAGTAAAAGAGGGAAGATTTAGATTGGATAGAAGGAAGACGCTTTTTACAGTGAGAGTGGTGAGGCAGTGGAACAGGTTACCCAGAGAGGCAGTGGATGCCCCATCCTTGGAGACATTCAAGGTCAGGCTGGAAGGGGCTCTGAGCACCTGATGGAGCTGTGAGTGTCCCTGCTCATTGCAGGGGAGTTGGACTAGATAGCCCGTGAGGGTCCCTCCCAACTCAAACAACTCTATCAGGATACTGTGTGCTCATCACAGGGTTAGTGCAACCTGGTAGGTATTATCAATAGCGACACACAAGTTTCTATCCAGCCCTATGTTCCCAGAAGGTCTCTATTCCTAAAATCTTTGTCAGACTGATTTGAAACAGAGAAAAAAAATAAGAAAGCTGCTCTGCTCCTCATTTCTTTGAGTAAAAATTTTCCAAATATTCAAAGGCAGTGTTTTATCCAACACCTAACTCAGCTGGGATCATGAACTATGGTAAAAAAAAACCAAAAATATACATCTCAGACCTTGCAGCTTGATTCCTTGGCCAAAACGCTCAAAATAAATTTGGAGTCAAATAAACACCACATAAGCACTCAAACTTGCACTCACTTCTCTTTATTTTCCTAAGGAAAGGGTAAAGTTCAGCTTTCAGAGTGCTGCCAGGCCCTTGCTGACTCATGTACAGCTGCACAAGTGGATGTCAGGCGGGTGCCAGACCCTGCCCTGAAACTGGAGATCCTTCCGCACAGGTGCAGCGGCAAGAGCCAGACTGAGAGACCCCAATCCCCTCCCTGCTGTCCCCACCACTGCCTGTAGCACATTCAAGGCAAGTGGTACCTTTGGCAATCCAAAAACTGAGGTTGTGGCTACTTGTATGTATGTGTGGGACTGGGAGGAGATGGAAGCGAGGATTAATGCAGTCCTTGGTCTTTGCAGAGGTCAGCAAGCATAAAAAATGGGGACATTGGAAGCAAAACACAACACAGAAGATATTCTTGCTCTGCACAACCAGTAGACTCCAGCTCTAGTGATGATCAGAGCAAATGGTATCTGTTTTTACAAAGAATTTAACTGTGTGGGCAAATGGGTGTATATACACACAAGTCAATTCCACTTCTCATCATTATAAAGCACTTTAGGTGGCCCTACAGTTCAATATTACACACAGCTGCTCACTGCTACTGTCCATTCCAGTATTCAAAAACTGAGACTTCAGGTTAAAAACACAGAACTGTTCACTAAAGAACTAAAATTTCATATGCTTCAAAAAACTGTCTTTCTCCTTTTAACACTAGATCTGTTTTTGCTGCATTGGCAAGACACGATTGTGTCTGGAAACATCTGTTGCTATGTTTATACTAGCAAGTAATTTGGTACAGTAGAAGCATGTCAGTAGATAGAGCATTTGGTGCTGAGTCACATATCCACAATGTGCAGTTAGGGGCTCTACTTTCAACTATACTGGGTCTGGTTCTAAAGACCAAGCATCCCTATCATACATGTGGTTCAAAGCTGTCTAGGGGACTCATCCTGGGTTCTGCTTTTCCTGACCAACCAGGGATTAGAGCACATTTGGTACATACCTGAGGCACAGTTTCCAGGTTAGTTGCCTCTGAAAGGAGTCCAGCTGTGTGTACTAGAAGAGTCCTGTGAACCAAAAACAATGCACAGTAAGTGGAGATGATGAGAAATTTGCTTTAAAATTGCACTGCTGCCCCAAAACAAATTGCTAATGAGGATGCTGGTAGTAGAAGTCATGCCTGGCTATTCTCAGTGGGTGCACAATTGCCACCCAGCAAGTTCACAGTGTGAGTGTGTATGACAAAGAACAAGAGAAAGAAAAGTAAGACTCTTGCAAAGCAAGTGGTTTGCCTGAGGTCATGCAGATCATCAATGGTTTCAGCTTGATTCTTTTGCCATGTGTGTCCTCCAAGCTGGGCCAAGTTAGGAGCCTGTAGAACAGGCCAAGGAGTGGTGCATGGGAAGGAAACATAAACAGGTGCCTTCCTGCACCAAGAATAGTAAATACTTCCATACATGCCTTTTGCTGATCGTGGTGCCCCAAACTGCCAGATTCATTCCATTTTCAAGCAGTGTGATATACTCTGATCGCCTAACCTGCTCCAGTCTGCTGGATTTGTCTGTTTAGACTCATTCAGAAGCAGGAGTTAAGCCTCAAGCCATGCCTAGCTGAAACCTCTTCAGAAAACAATAACAACAAGAACTAGAATCAATATTAGTTACCACAAGGCTGACATCCAGCCAAGTTGATCCTGCAAACCTGACAGCCATATTTCAGATGTTGTCCTCACTCCATGTTTGTCTTATCAATGTCTTCTGCCTTTTTTGTGGACATATGGGTCACTGCAGGCATCACCAAACCTAGCTGCTACTATTTTGGCAGACAACTCATTCTTTTTTTCCAGTTGCCTGTTATCTAGGTTTATCTATGCAACTAGTGTTGGTCTTTGAGAATATTCTCACTATTTAAAGAAATGGATTTCTTTCCATAGAGTTGCTGCTCTCACAGTGGCTCAGTACTTCCCTGATAAAGCTAGGCAGAGAAGTGACACTCCTTGTCTTTGGATGGAGTAAAATAAATAAATGCTGGAGTCTTAGTGGAAGAGCAGATGTAAAGAGCTACAACAATAAATGAGGAGCTGAGAAACAGGTTGGTGCAGTTCACTGGAAATATTCCAAGTTTGCTAGCAACCTGGTTAGTAATTTCAAGATGAAATCCCAGAACAGCAGTGATGTGCTGCCATACTTACTTCCCTATTCAGGCACTGGCTGTTCTCACTGCTCTGTTCATCACCTGGTTCTTCAGCTGGACTCACCACTGTCCTGAAGGGAGAACTGAGAAAAACCTGACCCCATAAGACTCTGTGATGCTCATTTTGTTAAGAGGACAAACAACTCCTTTCTGATGGTTGTTGTATTTCCTTCAGGCAGTTCCATCTCCCAGATTTACTCCAGTGAAGCCATTTAAATAAAGTTTAAATCCTCCCTCAACACATTCATTCATCTTATGAAAGGTCAACCATTATGTATTCAAATGCACTAGTTGCCATTCAGCACCACTCCATCTGTTCTTCTGCCCTTTCTCTGCAGTTATTGTCAAAAGCACTGTGCTGTGTTCTTTGCCCATTTGGCTTTGTTTGGTACAGATAGAGACAGTAAAGCACTATCTCATGCTTATTTTCCAGGTCTCTTATTAGTTAGTAAAAAATCATTATTTTACTAATTCTCTTCCTCATTTGATGTCAACCCTCACTAAGAAGAGCTGACAAATATTGTTGATGAAGTTGTCCTCTTGATTCCTGGTACATGAGCTCAGACCTGGTGTCAGAGCACACGATCACCTCCTCCACAGTCAAGTGTCTGCCAGGAGGGGAAGTTCTGGGAATTTGTGTCTCTCTTCTCTTGCCTGGTGCCTTTCAGAGCCGGGTTGAATACTCTTCAGTGGGCACCTCTACTTTCTCACCTCAGCTACATTACTCCAGTTCCTAGCCTCAGGTCTGAGTCACAATGTACAACCAAGTCCTCACAGAAAAGCACAGCTTTACTCTTGCATATTAAAGAACCAAGGTTTGCACTACTTCTTTACAACAATGTAGCGATCTGACCCTCACGGATTTTACTCATTTTCTTTCCTTTTATTTCATCACTGGTGAGTTTGGATGTTGTGGCCATTACTAAAAAAGGCAACAACTGCAAAATAGTGAAGAGGTAGGAGTAGTGCTGATGTGCTGAGCATGCAGTGCTAAATCACAGTATTGTAGTAAAAGGAAGGAAGGAAGGAAGGAAGGAAGGAAGGAAGGAAGGAAGGAAGGAAGGAAGGAAGGAAGGAAGGAAGGAAGGAAGGAAGGAAGG
>NW_024962262.1:73379282-73380265 GCF_019238085.1 Lagopus leucura
TTTTTTTTTTTTTTTTTTTTTTTATCTTTTCCTCCTCCATTTTGCGCTTGTTTATCCCAACCCTCCTTTCTTGGCTTGTAAAACCTAATGCTGTTCCCATAATATGTGAACAAAATCAGCCTGACTCAGTTTCTAAGAGAGGATGAAAAAGGGAGAAAGCGAGTGACTGAGAACCACAGCCAAGGCAGGTTTTCAGTGAATGCTTGTCACTTGTTTTAGTAGGGCTCAGTAGGGAAAGTGAGACTGGCTCATCACTTCAGTTCTGCCTCTCTTTTCACTGATAGTCGCACACCTCCTGCAGTGCAACACGTGGAGCTGGCGAAGCCAAGGGGCTCATTATTTCGGCCACTAGTGGTGTTCCTTGGTCTGCAGCCTCAGGAGAAGATGTTCTCAGCAGGCATGACTGGCAGGGTGCCAGCGGGCTCAGTATGTTTCTATGCTGAAAGGCATGCTCACGGGCACTTCTCGCTTCGTGGTCTCAGTTTGCAGTGCAGTTTGTAAGAGAAGGTGTCTTTTTTCCATGGAGAATGGTAAATGCAAGCGGAGGCAACTGCTTGCTACTTGAAATAGCAGCGGAGGAACTGGTATCTTGAGATGTTCAAGTCAACACAAGTTGGGCTTGCAAGTTTTGGGCGCCAGCTTGCAAGTGTAAAATTATCCATCTGATGCAGGAAGTGGATCACCCGTGCCAGTAAATGAAGTTCAGTGTAAGTGAGATGACTCAGTACAGCACACTGGGACCTGCCACGTTCCTGAAGAAGTGGTTTCTTTTCTGCCTCCCACCCAGGCTGGCCAGGACAGTCACACTTTACAATTGCGACTTCCAGCAGCTGCTGCTCAGTGCTACTCAAGTCTTGCAACAAAGGGAAAGAGAATGAAAGAGAAAGAGAGAAAGAGAGAGAGAAAGAGAGAAAGAGAGAAAGAGAGAAAGAGAGAAAAGAAAGAAAGAAAGAAAGAAAGAAAGAAAGAAAGAAAGAAAGAAA
>NW_024962262.1:73380275-73464940 GCF_019238085.1 Lagopus leucura
AAAGAAAGAAAGAAAGAAAGAAAGAAAGAAAGAAAGAAAGAAAGAAACACATACCCTGCTCCCTGTGACAGGTGTCGAGGGAGAAAGTCTCCCATTGTTCTTTCGTTGTTTTTAGGAGGTTTAAAGTTAGTTTTCATGGTGATACAATTAATTAAAGGGAGAGCATGAGTAATTTTTAGAAGCTGTTAGTTTGCTAGTAATGACGTATAGTGATTAGAAATGAAAAAGTTTAGAGGAAAAGTTGTGTAGTCTATGTAATCACTTTCACTGTTGGCTTTGAGTAATTACTCAGTTCCCCTTGTTTTCTTGTGGGAATTATTCATCTGTCAGGAAAGAAAGAGTGAAATGGTTGTAAATATAAGAAAATATGATAAAATGTTGAACTGGCAAGAAGAGATAAAGATACTTTTAATTCCTAGTGGAGTACTTAGGTGAAGACATAAGAGCTGTCTAAAAACAGTCTGTAACTGAGATGAGCCTTTTTTCCATCTTCTGTTTTATATATTGAGTTCTGATGGAAGTGTGCTAGGCCATCTTCTCTGCTACTGATTGCGCTGATCTGGCAGACACTTCAGATATCACACATCAGCTTCTGTCTTTGAAAGGACTCATCACTTATGTAAGTACACTCTGGCTGGTGTAAAACATAAAAGTTTCTTTGCTGGCACTAAATAAACATACATTTGTACTGTAAAAGCCTTATAGACGTTGGGATGTGGGGAATATCTGAAACACCTTCTGGGGCAAATAAGCCAGAAACAAGGAGGGCACCCTGACAAATGGTGTGACTACCTGAAGCTTCCTACCACAGCAAGCAGGTACAAAAGAGCACCTTGAGCTGACAGTTTTCTTCACTGTATTGTGGGCTTTTAACTCGAGCACATGGGAATATGGCTTTTTCTCTCCACTGAAAGTGAGAAACAAGACCTCAGTTATGAGGGATACCAGGATACAATCCTCTGCAATGTAGTCCAGCACATCAAGTTGCTAGTAGGGTAAGAGATGGGAATATGCTGCTGCCTCATGGACTTTGAATGCTGGGAGGTGCCTGTTTATGGAAACACCATCTCAGGGCAAGAACATGCTGGTTTGCATCAATGTTCTCCAAGTGCCAGGGCAAGACACTCGGACACGAGAGTGTGACGCAGGGCTAACTTCATGGGCAGGGGTGGCCCCACTCCTTTGAGTTGTGGAAGATGCTTGATGATAAATATTTTTATTCCCTAGAACTACTTCAGACCAGAACCTAAAGCACGAGTCTTTCATGACCAAATGGATATTTCTGGTCCCTGGTTTCTTCTTTATTTTTAATATTCCTTTCTACTTTCCATAATCTTCCCACTCCTCTCTCACCATCCTCAAGGACACTCAAAGTATCTCTTTTCTAATGAAGATACTTTCTCCTTAAGCCTGACCTGCAGAAGGAAAATTGGACAATTAGGCAGGAGGGGCTCTGGGCTTTGATTCTGTCTATAGTTTGCAGGAAGAAATTCAAGAAGTTTGTCCTCCCTTTGCAGCGATCACTCCCTGCGCTCAGCTACCCACCTCTGGCAATGCTGGCAAAAAGGCAGTGTGGTGACGATGAAGAACTTTATCCACTGTTGTAAACAGCGAGTGCTGATTTTCCCCCTGCAAACAATAAAGTTAAAAGCAGGGGCAGTAAAAGGCTCGTGTCTGTCCTTTTCCCAGTATCTCGTATTTGTAGGAGACTTCTCCATGATCTGGAGCAGTTTCCTGGGTCAGCATCTCCGGGCACAGTTCTGCACAGATCGTAGCCCCTCTGAGTCAACGGGAAGTCTTTGTTATGCCTTCAGTGCAGACCTTTCTGGCCCACGCTCCTTGCACTTACATTAAACTCCTTCTTGAGATTCTAGGATTACCAAACCTTCTTTCAACAGAACAGGGATTTTCGACATACTCTGCCCAGAGGACACAAGTTTACCTTCCCATGGGGACTTCTTCTCTCATACTGAGAGAAAAAGCAATCCATTATGTCTGAGTTAGGAAACAGCCATTAGACACTGCTATAGCCCATTGGAGAACAAACAAAGTGCACTCACTTCAACAGTCGTTTTCACACTTTTCAGCTGATGCTCAAATGCTGGACATCAGTTTGTCCCCTGCCCAACTCATCCTCTCTGGTTTCAGTGTTCTGTTTCCTCTCTTGTTTTCAAGATCTTCAGATCTCCATGTATATTTGTGGAAAATAGGAGCTTAAAATCAAACTAAGACTAAAAACTAAAGTTCTGAATATTTCAGTTTGTGTGGGGGCTTTCCAGGTGGTTTCCTATGGACGTCAACAATATCACAGCAAAAACTGCTTGCTTTTTAAAATGTGTATGACTTGTATTAAAACAAATGGTTTGTTCCTACTAGACTGCCCTTCATGGAAATATGCAAGATTTTCATTAAATAAGCACCTTTAAATCTGACCCTTATGGTTCTTTTTTTTTTTTTTTTTTTTTTTTTTTTTGTAAATTACTTAATATTAGAGCTGCTCTGAAGATTTTCTCAGCTTTCCAGCCATAGAAACCCTGTTACATCTTCACACCGGACAGTTTTGCCTGTTTTGTTAAATGTCTATTTTGTTTAGGACTGCTCTGAACTCACAAAGCCAACTGTTCCATTTGGCTTGACTATTTTGAAGGAAAGTGTTAGTAATCCATACATGATCTGTTTATAAGCAGCTCTGCTTTTTTGTAAAGTGTTTTATAAGATTTTTTTGGATTTCTGGCTTATGTATCCAGATCTGAAAATAATTAATATACAGAATATCTGTTAGAAATAAAATTTGACTTTTTTATTCCAGAATTCAGTAGTCATCAAAAATTTGGTTTTCTCTGTAATGTCATGAAACATAATCAAACCATGACTTACATGAATCGAGGGATCACAAACTGAATGTTAGTCTATTAATGGTGATAAATGAACGATTCCTTTTAAAATTGTATTTGTCTTCTAATAGCCATATTGATTTTAAAAGCCCACACCCTTTCCTCTTCATTTTTTCTTCCCCTCACAGCTCCAAATAATCATTAAAACACTCTGTGGTTTAGTATGTCTGTAAATTGTGCCACTATATGCAGAATAAGTAATTGATGTGCTTTTTGTACAGCTGGATGTTGTTGGACTTCAGCTGGTGCTACATCTGCCTGGACACCAAGAGGAGGCTCAGGGAAGATCTCATTGCTCCCTACAAACCACCTGAAAGGAGGCTGTGATGAAGTGGGAGCCTCTTCTCCCAGGTAACTGTGATATGATGAGAGGTAATGGCCTCAAGTTGTGCTGGGGAAGTTCAGGATGCATATTAGGAAATATTTTTTCTCAGAAAGTGGTGAGGCACTGGCAAGGTCTGCCCTGGGAGGTGGTGGAGTCACTGTCCCTGGAGCTGTTCAAGGAAAGGGTAAATGTGGCACTGAGGGACATAGTCTAGAGTGGTCACAGTCATGGACTGGTGGTTGGCCTGGAGGATCTTTAGTGGTCTTTCCAAATACAATGATTCTATGATTCTATAATTCAAAGTTTACAGTATAGAACTCTTCATCCTCATTGTTTGAGGTGTTCTTCTGTCCCAGCAAGACTTGGAACACCTTGTTTCCGTACCAACTCTAATGTGAAAATATTTGTACCTGTGTTTTCCTCAGCTCATATGTGCCTCTCTGAGGTAGGCTGTAATGCTCTTATCTTCTCACCCTTGCCAGATCTCAAACTACATACTGCACTGACTCAGGCTCAGAGAGAGTCCTGTGACCAGGAACAGGGTGGTGACTTGGTCTCTGGTTTCTAGGGAAGGAGATTCTGCTCCACACTGAAAGTTCTGTTGTGCTCAACAAGCTACAACACATGGGCTGAAGCAGAACATCTCTATTATGCCAAAAACAGTGTTCCTGCCTAGGAAAAGAAGGTAGTCAAAATGAGAACAAAAATCTGCTGTGTTCTCCTATTTTTTTGTTTAACCTATGCATATGGTTTTAAAAGATTTTTAACTTGAAGTTGAGGATATTCTGCTGAACTGTGAGGAGGAGGACAGCTGCAACGCTCTCACTCCCTTTCCTAACCTCCCTCAAGGCATCATGCACCCAGCTCCAAACAAGTGTGCAGCGGTGGATTGTGGCAGCTTGGCGTTATATTGCTGCGGAGTAGCAATCCTCTGGCAGCCCCTCGTGGGACTAATTACTTGTCCTTGCTGCAGGTGGGCAGCTGCCAGCTCTCCCGGGCCATGCTCCACAGGGCTCTGCGGACAGAAGCCAGCCCAGTCCTCCAGACGTGCGCAAATGGTTCCTCATGTCAGAGCTGCCGCTAATGACACTATTAACTACCCAGGGACTACTGAGCCTCTTAATTAGGTAAACAGCGCTTAGCGAAACAATGAGCACATGGTTCTATGTGTACAGGTTCGTGTCAGGCTGCAGGGAGGTGAAGCTTCTGCCTGCGAATAGAGGATCTGCTGAAGGTCTAATTTAGGTGGTGGAGCTTAATTCTGCTGGGAATTCCAATTCATAGAGGTTAAAATAAGTGCTAGAAACAGCTCAACAACTCTCAGAGACACCCTAGAAGTATTTAAAGTATTTCATTGCACACAGAAAAGGTTAAGATTTCCTTAACTGCTGTTTAGTTTTAAGTGGAAAGCCTTAGAGACAAAAACCAGGGGGAAATTACAAAGTGTTTTACATTTTTCATGTGATTAGGCCTGATGCAGTGTATGGCGCTGGTAGGAAAAAAAACTAAAATCCTGCAGCCCAAACAAGTCTTAATTGCCCTCTGTTCTTGGTACTGGTGAGGTCCCAACTTGAATTAGGCCTCTCACTACAAGAAAGACATTGGGGCTCTGGAGCATGCCCAGAAAAGGGCAACAAAGCTGTGAGGGGTATGGAGCACAGGTATGATGGGGAGTGGCTGAGAAAACTGGGGTTGTTCAGTCTGGAGAAGAGGCTCAGGGGAGACCTCATCGCTCCCTACAACTACCTGAAAGGAAGTTGTGGCGAGGTGCAGGTCAGCCTCTTCTCCTGGGTAACAGCAATAGAATGAGAGAGAATGGCCTCAAGTTGTGCCAGGGGAGGTTCAGGTTGGATGTTAGGAAAAATATCTTCTCAGAGGGAGTGGTGCTGCACTGGCACAGGCTGCCCAGGGAGGTGGTGGAATCACTGTCCCTGGAGGTGTTCAAGAGCTGTATGGATGTGACACTGAGGGATGTGGGCAGTGGGTGTGGTGGGGGTGGGCTGGTGGTTGGACTGGGTGGTCTTAGTGGCCTTTTTCAACCTTAATGATTTTATGATTCTGTGATTCAATGATTCGCAGATGCCTCATCACAATATCCGGAGAAATGAAACCCACCATCTTAATTTATTTGTTTTACCCCTGTAGTCTGCTATCACTTAATCCTGAGTGTTGAAAGAAACCCACAGTGCTAAGCCGGTGTTGGCTGACTGAAGCTTAGGCTGAGGTTTTAAAACCAGCCTTATGGAGCTGAAGATCTGGTCATTAGGATTTAAGTCTTCCGCTCCCTGAGGCTTCTCTTGGATGAAGTTCTGGATCCTGTTTTGTCTAGATATTTCCAGGGCTCATTTTTGCATCTCCCACACATGGACCCCCACAGATTCCTTCTCTGGATACCCAACTGTGCAGCACCATGAAGCAGCAAGCAGGGCAGGAGTGATGGAGCACAGTCCCTGTTAGAAAACATCTCTTGCAGATAAGAGAGCTTGCTGATGCAGTGCAAAGAGCATCCACCGTGTGCTTCTAATTAAAAGAGAATGTCAGGAGCACTCTTATTGTGTGTCAGAGGTCAGCAAACAGTATCTCTGTAATGGGTAAATGTGGTGCTGAGAAATTAGAAATCTCTTCTTTCTGAGTGCTTGTTGCTAGAAGGTTTTACCATCTCTTGTCTAGTCAAGTTTTATTTTCATTAAGCACATAAAGAAATTAGTGGAGAGTTCAGGTAATATATCTGTGTTGAACAGAGCAGTTTGCACCAGGCACCTTCAGCAGGCACAGATGCAGCTTGGAAAACACCATAGAAGTGCTCTGGAATACTTTGCTATTTGTTCTGCAAGCCTCCACAAAATTCATGTTTGGTGGAGGGACAGAAGCAGTATTATCACTTAGAAACCAATGATTTCAGTATACATCTCAAGTTTTCCTTTAGGTGCACAGGAATTTTACAGAGCTGCATTAGAGCAGCAGTGTTTTTTTCTGCTCTATCCTGTATTTAACAATGGTAGCACTAAGAACCTAGTACACCAAGTCCTGTAGACATTATTTATAGCATTATCTGTACATATGGAAACTTCCTTTCTACTCATGTCGATTAGTCACTGGTGCATGCTCTGAAGGATATGAAGTTAACAGAATTCCCCTCCTTATATTCACATACTGATTCAGATTAATTATCTCAGTGTAAGAGGCCAATCTTTTTCAAGATGAGATCTATTAGGCTTGGTGATACCTCAAGACCATGATACATATCTCCAGTGGTGCCTCTTTTTAACAGAGGAAAGGAAATGCTGGTTTTGATTTGCTGTATTTGCTGATTTGCTCTTGGAGATAGATATTAGCTTCATAAGAGGAGACAGAGAAGCACTATTGTGTCACTCATTCTTAAGTATTTCTGTTCTCTTGGTCCTGTTATTTCCATTGCTGACAAACTGTGACAAAGCATCATCTTCTGTATCTGGAAAGAGCGGCCCTAAGGTGGGTATTTCTCCACTGAATTCTCTGATGAAGACAGATTCAAGAAAACGTGGCCACAAAATCTTCTCTTCAGTGTCTTTATTAACCTGAATTAGTTCAGTGACTTCCCAGTGAACAGTCAGAACACTGTTTTGACTTCAGTTTTTAACACATGTAAATACATTTTTAATTTTGTACAAATTTGTTGAATATTGTTCTTGTTCTCTTTTTGCTTTCTCTCTTCACCCCCCTGACTCAGTTCCTCTCCCTTCTATCTTTAGAACTTACCTGTTTGTTTATGCTTTTTCTGTCAGCTGCACTAGCTTCAGATTTCCATATTCTGCTGCATACCAGCACAGTTAGCATAACCTCTTGAACTCTGCCATTTAATCCCATGTGTCTTGTTTTATTTTTTGTCCATTGCTTCCTTTTCAATTTAGCCACATACCTTCTCTTATGGGCTGTGCAGGGCATGCACTCACCCTGCTGAGTCTGAGGATTTTAGTTTCCCTGTTTTTGACATTAGGGTCTTTCTCAACAGCTTCCTCCATTTTTAGAAATCCCCCTGCTTGAAGTTTGCTGCTACTAATGTAGTTTTGGGGTTTGATTCTTCCCTTCCTGAGGTAGTACTGAACTATTCTGTGGTTAAATCATTTTTGACTTAACTGGAACTGCTTATAAAGCCAAAACTTGCTGTGCCATAGAAACAATTTTTCTATGTAGCAACTCTTCTAGATATATCAAATTTCCCCTAGAATTAACCCAACATGTACATGGACAGCTGAAGTCACCACACAGTCTGTTCTGGTTGACTCATCTGCCTAGTCTTCTTTAACACTACAAGTTCCCTAATCCACGCTATTAGTGGGATAAGGTAAAATCCATTTATCAGGGCTGCCTTGTTGTTTAAAAATGCATTTGAAAAAAAAAAAAAAGTCTATATCTATATCAATATTGATGTATATATATAGGTATAGATAGTCTTCAATCTTGTTACTCCATCTAGAGTTAGCCTTGTTGTAAATTTTCCCAAGTGACATTTTCTTGGCAAAAAAACAGAAACAAAATGGGTGTAGTGACCAAAATGAAAAGAATTGACGTTTCTTAATTGAAAGCATCCAGTTCAGAGGAAACAATAGGTTTCTTTTCTTTCTGATTTAATACACTGTCTGCTCCTTCGGATGCATAAAGGCAAAGAGGGTAAGAGCAAGCGTCACCTTCGTTTAAAAATGTGAAAATTCTCTAATGAAACAGAACGGCTCAACTTAATTAAGAGTTGGTTGCTGTGAACTCAACCTGTCCTACTCCTTTCTCTCTGCTGCAGAGCTGGGACACATACACAGTGCATGGAAAGCTCTGCGCCACAAGGCAAGCTTACCTTTCATACTACAGTGGCTCACCACTGGGGACTTCAACATTGGTACAGGTTCACTCCTGTCCCCAACACTTTCCAGGGTATTTTAGCAGAGAACGGTATCTGTTTGTCATCTGGAAAATAACTCAGTTGTAAACCAGTTGTTGATGTGTGCAGACTAATTAACAACTCAGTAGAGATACAAGTAACAGAAAGGCATACTATGTGTCTGCAGACTGCATCAGAGTTGGTTTCTGGAAGCTCCTCTGCTCTGGCCTAGCACAAGAGGAACCTCAGCATGCATATCGTGGTATATTGAGTTCAGTGCTGTGCTCAGCAGGGACCAGAACATCACTTTCATCCTCATGGCGCTGCTAGAGCAATTCCTCTGTGGTCATCAGCAGCAAGCTGTGCTTGCTGCCTTGGCTGTCTGTGAGTTTCAATGAATCTTTCTATCACAGCAGTCAATTTTTTGTATCACAGCTGCATCTATCTAGGCTGGAATTGCTTAAACTATGAAAGTGTGAGAGGTTTTCCTCATTATTTTGGAAGAAGAGATTTTTTTTCCCCCTTTAAATGCACAAAAGCCATTGACTGTGCTATGGCTCTGAAACCAAAACCGCAATTACAATGTTTATTTTTAGGACCCTGGCTTGTGTCACCAATTTAGAGAAGATGTGGTTAAGCTAACAGTCACTCCCTTCTATTGCATGCAATTTTGTTTCACATTTATACAAAGTCTACTGCCAGAACAACAGAGCGTTTCTGTTCCAGAACCATAGATAATTGATAATTTGAGAGGAAGTCAGTGCAACTTCTACATTTCAGTTTGTTAGGTTTTCTCACTGTTTATGAACTAAATGCAAGTAGATTCTTCCTTAAAAAAAAATCCAAATAAGTAAAAAGGGCTTTTTAAGATATCATTGCAAGCACTGGCCTCCTGGCTTGGCAAACAGTAAGAAACAAATGGCCACAGAGAGGGTGGCTAACTATGCATGTTGGCCAGGAGCAGGAATGGAACTACTTGGCTTGGCAGCCAGGCTTGGCACTGCAGCTGTGCACAGAAGGTTGCAGCTACAAAGCAGTACCATGCCTTGAGTGTGCTATTTCAAACCATGCTGCTGCCTCAGAAGTTGGTCTGTGGACTCTTCCAGCTCTCTGTAGCTTAGAAAATTTTGCCCGAGGTTGGATTTGATGGCTCTGCTCAGTGCTCAGCCATTTACTCATTTGAGAAGTGAACACAGGACTGAGCCACTTTGATCTTGCAGTGCTCTACACTCATTTTGCTGAGGAGCAAATGACTAACCAGCAAGACTGAAAAATCCGGTCTGCTGTGCAAGGATGCAGCTGAGAAAGCCTTGCCACCTGTACCACAAAGCGGTACATCTGAGCATGCACAGATTTTAATGTGGTGTTTCTGCATCACTGGAAAACCCTTATTCACAACAATGTTGCTTTTAGCTAGCAAGAAAAGTGGCACCTCATGTCACTTAGCAGCTGTGGTGGAAAATGTCTCAGTCCTTTAAAGCAAGTCCAATTCAGAGGAGTAGCAGGGGATAAAGATAGAGATGCTGTATGATTGGCATAGAATCATAGACCCCATGGTTGGAAGGGGCCTTTAAAGGCCATCTGGTCCAACTCCCCTGCAATGAGCAGGGACACCCACAGCTCCATCAGGTGCTCAGAGCTCCATCCAGCCTGACTTTGAGTGTCTACAGGGATGGGGCATTCACCACTTCTTTGGAAAACCTTTTCCAGTGCCTCACCACCCTTATTGTAAAAAACATTTTTCTTCTATCCAGTCTAAATTTCCTTTAAAGTATCCTAAGGCATCCCAGTGTCTGTTCTCAGCTTAGCTTGAGGATAGTCATGGGCAAACTTTCCAACACTAAAGTACATTTTTGAAGAAGCCTAGTTCACGCCCAAGAATGACCACAACTGACAGCAGTAATTCATCCAGGGTGTCTCACTGCCTTTGGCTGTCAGCTCCAGAATGGCAAGGATGTGTGCCTGCCCCAGTGTTTATCCCTCTGGCTGCTCCTATCCAGTGCAAACACTAGACCTCAACGTCCCAATCCACAACCCATGCTCTGTGAATGGTGACAGCAGTTGGTGACATGTGTCCCAAAGGACTTATTCAGCTGTCTGCGCACCGAGTGGATGGTAAATGGTAAAAGGGTGGTTTTGTGGCATTCAAAAAGGAGAAAACGAGATGCAAGGTGTAGGTGGGTGTGCAAGTGGCTGAAAGCATACTGCTCAGCAGCATAGAAAGTCTCTGCTGAGACCTTGAGGACTAAGAATGCAAATGAAGAGGGTTGAGGTGAACCAGCAAAGACTATGCAATACTCAGGACCCAGAAAGTCACTTTAGCAAACAGGAGACAACAATTAAGGAGGCCTTCGCTGGAAGGGAATAAGTCAGGAAGAAAACTGTTCTCATATTAGATAGGAGGCAAGAAAAATGTAATAGAAACCAAATGAGGGATAAAAAAGCTGGAAAAGAATTAAGTTTCTGGGATAGACACTGAAAACAAACTACAGAAATTCATCCATTCTGTTTGGAAAAAGAGATCAATGATTAGATAATTTATAAGGGTGGTGAATCATTTGTAGTGAATTATTTTGTGAATGTGGACTCATTTTCTGCTCAGAAAATGTCTGCAAGGAAGTTGCAAATTACTTAACACACATTTGCCAACTGTTTATGAATAATATTTGCTGCAGTTTATTAATGTGTATTCTTTGGAAAAAGTAATCTTTAATCTGCTCTGGCTCTGGTTAATGAAGCAGGTGACTTATTTCTGGTTTTCTCTTTCCTCGCCTGGTGAGCACTGTTGCTGTATGAGAGCCCCAATTAATGACCAAGCCCAGCCACTAGTGTGGCATTTTCAGCACTTGGAGTTTCCCGACTTGAGAGATCATTGGGCTGCCCAATGGCCTTCTTTTTGCAGATGGCAAATCTCATCATCATAAGGCATTTGATGGCATTGCTTCATCAGAGGTTGGAAAGTGTGACTGGTGATGGGTGTCCCATGCATGGATGCCCCATCCCTGGAAGCGCTTAAGGCCAGGCTGGATGAGGCTCTGGACAGCCTGAGCTGGTGGAGGGCAGCCCTGCCCACAGCAGGGGTTGGGGCAGCGTGGGCTTTGAGATCCTTTCCAACCCAAACCATTCTGAGATTCTATGATTCTATAAACACATTTCTGAGCAAGTGGTTCGAACATCTACTGGATTTCCTAGAGGGGAGCGGAGCTGCTTACACGTGCATGGACAGGGATGAGCTGGCAAGCATCAGGGCTGCCCTTGGCTTGCCAGCCCTGATGCTTGCCCTTCCAGATGCCAGCTCCCACGCCAAAGGGAAAAAGTAACTTAGGCATCAGTTTCTGATCACACAGCTATGCTCATACACAGCATGAAGAGAAAATTCAAAGCCACAGCATTGCCTATGAATCTCTTCACACCATCTATGAAAGTTAGCTAAAATGTAGGTCTGCAAGGGAAAAGAAGATGATGGAAAACGGAGGCGGAGCCCACAGAGCATTTCTGCAGGTGCTTAACATTTAACTGTCTGATGCCACCAGGGGTATATGCTCTTGACTGGGATCTACTGAATTCTTTGTGATGATCCAAGGTCTCTGATTTGTTGACATGACTGCTTTACAAGGGCAGCACCCTCTAAAGAAAGATGAGGGAAGAAATGTATAGGTTCATCCTTTTTCTTATTCAGGAAAAAAAGGTTTTACTCTTGCATTTCATATGGATCTTTTTGGTGTGAGACTTTTGTACCAGCACAAGTCTTGGCATGGAAACAGTGGCAGAGTCCAGCCTTGAGATGGGTCTCCCTTTGACTTCGCTGGGGAGTGCTCAGGTACAGCATTAAGTCACATTCTGACTGAGAAAAAAAAGTCTACTGTTCTCTTTGGGTTACAATGATCATAGAGGCTACTGTAATCCAAAGCAGGATAAAGCACCCACAGTGGTTCTAAGTAAACTCTGCCTCTTTCAGATGCTTCAGTTAGAAACTGAATCTAAAATCACATCCTGAAGTATTTAATTCTAAATGCATGCCACTATTTCTGCTTCACTGCAGTACATGTCCAATTAAATCTAACTTTAAAAGAAAAAAAAAAGCACCACATGCATTATATTAAATGACTTTCTTGACATATTTGGGAATTAACAAAAAGCGAGAAGCCTATTTAACAACTTGCAACATATATGATTTTAACAGCCAAACAGAATAGCAGTCCTTTCATCTATAAATTAAATGTATAACAAAGCCATAATTAAAGACCTTGCTGGCAAAACTTTTCAATAGTGTGTTCTTTGCAATGGACTTTGAAGCACCTTCAATTGGAGCAATGGGAATTCTTCTGGACAATGCTACAAGCTGCAGATACAGCTTAGTTAATTACAAGCAGAGCTTTCAGTATTTATTCCTCCTGCCAAAATCCTTATGCATTGCAACAGAGAACTGTTTTTCCCCTGTGCTTGCTTACTAATGCTGCTAGAATGTGAATATAAAACAATACCTGTCTGTCTCTCTTGATCCTAGACATGATTATTAGGTTTTCATGCTAATTTCCCTGTCTAAGGAGTTAAGACTGGATTAAGGAGGCAGAATTCCTATGTGCAGTTAGAGTTCTCTAAATATTTGAAGGCAGTGCTCAGCAAAAGATGGTATAATTCAGCTGTAGTTTAAACCTCGGGTGTTCTCCACCATGAGAGCCAGTGGTGATGACCACAGGAATGGGAGTTGCTTTCTTTTACCCTATTTTCCTCTTAGATCTCTTCTCCCCAGAAGCTGTATTATTTATTATTACCTCTCTATTATTTACTTGTCTGCTTGTTCCCTTTATGAATTACCGGCTTCAGAAAAACGGCCCCAGCTAAGCCAAAAACAGGCTTACAACGAACAGTTATCTGGCTGGGGAGTTACAAGAGATATCTGGTGAGATGATCTGGGGAGTAGAAATAAACTGAGCACTGACCTTTTGGCTGTGGCACCAAACATATTCAGGATCTCAGCTTAGCTTTGAGCTTGATCAGCTGTGCATTCACAGGTGGTGTTGGCAGAACAAGCCATGTTGAGTAGCTACACTGAAAGGCAAAGGATGCAAACTTACCAGCATCTCACCAGTTAATGATGAACACGTAGAACTTTGGATTTTTACCATTTCTGGGTAATAGAATGCTTTCTGCATTTATACCACCTCCTTTGGAAATATGTGATAGCATCAAAATTGTGCTTGCTGTAAACTCCTCACAAATGCCAGCTTCCTCTTGCAGAAGGTTGTGTTGCCTTTTCCCCTCTACATGTTTAAGAAACACAACATTCCACCCAAATACACTTGTTCTGCTGCTTCAGAAATGCTGGAAAGAAGAGGAGGGCAGCACCAGCCTCATATCATTGCTGCTTCCTACTATCCTCTGGCACCCAGAGAAATTTATATTAGTACACAGTACTCCCCAGTCAGGATGCACTCTGTGCAAGTATGCCTGTCTCCTACATGATTTGGCAGTTGTATGCTCTTCTCCATTTTCTCTATTTTAACTAATTTCCCCATAAAACACACTATAAAGTGCCTGCCTCCTGAAGTCCAGATAAATGAATTTTGATACTTTTCTATAGTCTGCAAAACCAGTTGTTGTCAAGGAAAAAGATATTAGTCTGGAGTGATTTAACACTGGTAAATTCTTATTGACTTTTTCATTCCATTTTCCATTTACTGCTATCTTTAACTCACCAATAACACATAAAGCTTCAGTTCAGATGCTCAGATCAGATTAACAGACCTGTGGTTACCTGGCTGCCTTTTGCCTTTCTCAAATATAGGAACTACATTTGCAGATCCCCAGTCCAATGGCTCTAGTTGAGCACAAAAGAGTCATTACAGATCTATGCTGCAGACCTGCAATTTCACAGGCAAATTCTTTCAGAGATGAAGATGGAGAATTGCCAGTTCCCCCTCTTAAAGGCCATGAATTCTGTGAGCTGGTTCCATCTCATATGTGACCACTTCCAATTCCACCTTTTTCCACTCCTGTTTGTCATCCTGCTCTTGCCAACACACTTTGTGTCCTCGCTGAAACATGAGGTACAACACTCACTAAGTTTGCAGGCAACTTCTTACTGTAGCTGTAATCTCTAAGTTGCCTTCACTGAATAGTGTCCTCACTTCTTCTTTTTTGTTCTCTTTTTATTTATATAACTGAAGAACGTTAATTTACTCTTTCTATCTCTTTTGAAAGATCTAAAACGTCCTGGTTAATGACCATTTTCTTTCTGTGCATACACTTACTACCTGTAAGATGTACTTTTCCTTGCTGATGGGCCTCACTTTTCATTCAACATATTTTATGTGGTTATTTGCACGGGAATGAATGTTGCTTTTTTCTGCACTATGCTCCCATGCCCCCATCCATTTTGCTAGCACCTATGACTTAGGCAAATTTTAGACTTTGCATGTTGGGGTATGAACTGCTCAGTCCAGACGGCTTGAATCACTAGTTCCCTAACTTTATGAAAATTTTCCTTTTTAAATCAAGAATCTTATTAAGAGAACTGAATTAATTCCTAATCATCTGACCTAAGGTAATTTTCTACAATCATATCTTCCAAATTGGCATCAGTATGGATGAAATCAAGTCAGCAATCATATATAAAGAGATCTGTCAACAATCATACCCAAGGACGTATGAATCCTGCTGTGATTAGCCTACCTCTGAGAAGCTGAGCTTTCCCACAAGAACAATTTCTGTCATTATTTGCTGCTAAGAACTCCGCAGAAATCTCAATCCATGTCAGAAGTGCTGCAGAGAGCTCTCTCAGCTCTTTTTTTTCCCTCGGCTGGTCAATCAGGTCTGAGACTCCCTTCCCACCCAGCCTTCATCCATCTTTTCTGTTTACATTCAAAACTCTCGGGGACTGACTCTACTGCCTTGTACAGAGCACAGTCTTGATTTTGTTTGGTCCCCGGACACTGTCATAATTATCAGTCATGTTTATAGAACAATCCTGTATCATCAGGTTGTTATGACACATTTTATTAATGTGTTGGAATCTCTTTGATGCTGGGTAGAGCTGTGAAGCAGAATTATACATCCCCAGTAATGTTTGTAGCAGCAGGGTAAGGCACGCAGGGCTGCTATCCCAGCGTTGTCTATATTCCTTGTGGAACATGAGACAGTTGTTATTCTAACCATCGCATACCTCATCCTTTTCATTTAAACCAGTATCAGCACAATGGCTACTGCTAGTCCAAAGTGTTAACAGCTGTGTTAAGTGGCAGCCAACCAATTTCCTGTAACTTGTGGTGAGGTAGCCAGATGCAGAGCATATCTATATAAAGACATCTTTTCTTGTGTGTGTGTGGAGAGGAAAAAAAAAAAAGCCCCTTTTACGTTTGAATTCAGTTTCCACATCTTGGCCAAGAATAGTGTGAGGCCAAACGGCAAAGGCCGCCATAACGAAAAGCACTACAGGGAAATAGGATGCAGTTTACTCAAGGTCAGCCTTTATAATGACTTTGTGTCCCTCTCAGTTGGCTGCAGAAGATCAGCTTCTCTTCTTTTACTGAGCATGACTGCCTTTGTTGCCAGTAGGTGTTTATTGTCACAGGAAGCATGTGCCTCCTGACCTAAACACTGTGGGTGCCCTGAGCTCTGTGCCACGTCCTCCCTCTCTCCCTGTAGAAATCCAAACAAGCTGCAGATGCCTTCAGAAAGCTGTGCCCCTCGGGGAGGGGAAACTTGCACAGTGGGATGAGGAAACAAGTCTTGCTGCTAGGGGGGCAGCCACGTAGCTGTGCCTGCATCCTCAACAGCTGTGTGCACGGCAGAGGATTGAGGTGAGGTGCTTCATTTGGAGCCACCAAGATCTCACTGAGACATAACCTGAGGGTCCTGAGCCCACCCCCATAAGTGTCACATCTTCTGCATGGATCGTGCCATTTTACAGCCCAGGCCAGAGAAGCAGCTTTGGGTCTGTCCAGGGGGGATGACAGCAGGACAGCCCAGCTCAGGAAGGCCTGGAGTTTCCCCTGCAAGGCAGGAGGTATTTCAGGGAGCAAGCAGACCCTAGCATTTGTAGCTCTTTTGCACAGCCCATCCTCCCCTGAGATACGGCCAGCAACAGAGGCTGGCACCTTTCTGGGCCAGGTTCTGGGATCAGAAGAGACTTTCAGTGCTTTGCTGAACAGTCAGGGACTTGGAAAACTGAGAGACTCTCGTACCTTGTGCTGCAGATTGCTTAGGGCTGAGACTTCCTCCCCAGTGTCTATGCAATTCAGAGAAGACTTGCTTTATCTGTGTGCGTGTTGAATGTGTACACATGAAGGATTGTCTGAGATCTAGCAGGCTGCAGGAAGGAGGCAGAAAGCAGTGAACAGTACTCTCCCAAGACCTTATCCACCTAAAAGCAGGTCTGTCCCTAATCATTTAAGACAGCGCACAATTACATCAATATTAAGGGAGCAAAGGAGGGTAGAAATATAGGCGAGAGGGAATGGAAAGCTAATGAGGACTCATGCTCTTACCTTTACAAACGGCACTATGGGATCTTTAATGACTAGACGTGGTCAGGACCTCTATTTTTTGTCTTGTCTGAGCAACTTCCAACAGAGCCCCTATTAAAACCGTTCTGGGGGTATTGGTTTTCTCTTGACTCAGAGGGAAGACTGCTGCTTGAATCACTCACAAGAATTCAACAGCACCTGGGTTTTCATTGGCAATGAACCACCCATGCATTGACCAAGTGGGAGGCTGTTCGAGAACAATTTCCCACCATCTGGAGGAGGAAAAAAGCATTCACTGTGCCACACAACTGTCTAAAATCTGTGACATAGGAGTGATTTCTTAAAGAAAAATCCTCTTATTTATCTGGGAGAAGTAAAGCAAACCCAGAACCCTTCCACAAGGGGAAGAGTGCCATTTTACTGAGTGATCACACATTCTTTTTTTGTGTGCTTGTGTGTGTGTGTGTCTAAATGCAGTCAAACGATATCCCTGAAAATTTCCCTAGAGCAGCTGAAAACATGAGGCAGACAGCAAAGTGCTGCACACGTATCATGTAGACATCTGAACTTTGCTATATTGAGAAACAGCCACAGATGATAACTGTACAAACAGCCTCACGCCAGGACACTGCCTTGGGGCTCTTGTGGTACCAGAATCCCTTTAAGGTGCTCAGAGGTTTGTAATTACACGGCTTCACACCCTGCTTGCTGCCTTCATCTCAAAGGTTTGTCACAGTACCTGTGAAATAGTCTTCTTAGAAGAGGAAGGTTGGAAGTACAGATAATGATAGCAAAGTTATCCTTTTCAAAACACACACAGGGAAATCCTGATGACTGTGAGTGCTCTGTCCCAACTCTGAGTTCATGTTTTGTCCCTCTCTGAGCAAGATCCTGAAGCCTGATATGTGTGGGTTACACATAGCCAGGTCCTCCCAGAGCTGGATGCCGTTAAACGAAACTCAGCCTTATTTATTCAGTTCATTGGATGTGTCCACATTAGTATCTGTACTCCCACTGTGACACAGTAACATGTACACTGGCAAATACTCTGTCAGGAGTGTCCAGCTCTCAGGCTGTATCTGCTTGCACAGTGCCTGAGTGACAAAAAACCAGCTATAATGTCAAATGCAGATCTCTGTACCTTAAAGTTTCAGTTCCCACTCGTCTGTGATTATGGAAAAAGGACTCACTTGCCCATTTCCAATTAATGAGAAACATGTTTCTTAGAGGCAGCGTGCTTCCTATGCTTGAGTGCATAGAGGCTGTTGGCTAGCCTACTATATTTGACATGCAGCTGTTACGCAGAAACATCTGATAGTTTCTTTTCTTCAGGCTCAGTTGCTGTGGTGTCAGGAAACAGTCTTTGGTTTCAGTTCTTGTAAGACATGAGCAGGTATGGGAGGCAGCGTGATAACTCAGTAGCACAGAAAAACATCCTGCAGCCTGCAAAAGAAACTAGAGGCACAGGAGAGGGTAGGCTGAGCAGTTCCCAATTCTCATAGCTAGTTTAAATAATCAGAAATCAGATTTGTATATAAGTTTATTTTCTAGTGTGAGATTGAAGAACATGTCCATTGATTTACATGATAACACACCAATGCTCTACGTAAAAGTAGCTACTAACAAAAAAATGGAAACCTAAATTCTAATCCAATAGCTAGGAACATACAAGATGTGTTGGTATAGGGTAAAAATATCCCAAATCCATAATGCTATGAAACATAAGCATGGAAACTAAGAAGTTAAATGAAGGCCTGCCTTCAAGTACCTAGGATGGTTTAGGTCAATGACTAAAGCTGGGATATCATACAACCATAGAATGGTTTGGGTTGGAGGAGGACTTAAAGGTCACCCGTTTCCAACTGCCTGCCATGAGCAGGGACATTTTCCACTACACTAGGATGCCCAAAGCCCCAACCCACCTGGCCTTGAACATCTTCAGAAGGGGACATCCACAACTTCTCTGGGCAATATTGACTTAACACAGACTGTAGGAGAACAGAAAATATTTTGTCTACTATCAGTCTTAGTGTGGGGAGGATTTAGCTCTCCCAGGGACAAGCTCTCAGGGACATGGACACACAGTATACTATGAAATACAAGTGCCAGTAGCAGAAAGAGATAGAAGCAGGTCTTTGAGCCTGTCTAACATATCATAATCATCTTCTTTCTTCTTTGAATCTTGGCATTAACAGCAGTAGCTGCAATGGTATAAGTTGTTTCCTCTCCTCCCCACCGTGAGAACAGTGCAGTTCACACTTCAACCCTTGCTTTACAGACTGCAGTGTTTATGGGTTTGGGGGAAGGTTTTGGGTTTTGTGCATTTGTTTTTTCTAAACCTCAGCTGACAAGAGATATAGCAGTGTGGTCCTATATCACGCTTGAAGCCTTTGGCTTCCACAAGCTGTGGCTTACGCTGTGGAGAAAGAAAAGGTGAATGTCCTTTCATGTGAGACATTTTAATACTGAAGCCATGAAAACTTCAGAGTGAAAACACGGCAGAACTTCTTGCCTTGCACAGCAAAGAGCCTAAGTCAGTCACTGTTCTGTTGCATTACCTGAGCTTGTAAGCAGTCCTCCTGGATCAAGATGATGGAATCCCCTACTGCCCATGGCAACAAGCCATCACACTTCTTGTATCTTCCATAATATCCTTCTTTAACATGGAGAAATGAGTAGAAAGCTGTGGCCAGGATAGCATTAGCAAAATTGATTTCCACTTTTAGGAGATGTTTGTCACCTTTGCTTACCACTGTAACCTCCTGCCACAGCTCTAGAGCACTGGCATGTGTAGCTAGGGGCTGCAGAACCAGCACAGTGACAGCACAGAATGAGTCAAAGTGACATGTCCCCAGGATGTACCGGTGGTATATGTGCTCAGTGTCCACTGACTGAGATTTTGGCTGAGGCTTGTGTGCCCAGATCTGTGGCCAGTTCCAAACAGCTTCTGTAAAAGGCTACTGCTGTCACGTCTGCGGATGTTTCCGACCAGAATTTGTCAGCTCTGGCACAAAAACAACAATAACAAAGAAGGCTTATGACTGTCCCCTGTTACAATCTTGTCTAACAGCTCCAAGCGTCCAACCACTGCATTTGGAAAGGTGCTTGGGAAGGCTTGGGTTTATGTTCTACCATGCTTTCCCAAAGTCCATTTGCTGACCCTGCTCCTGGACAAAGGGTTGTCTTTCATTTTTTTTCTGTGCTTTTTGACAGCAAAAAATGCTCACTGCTCATGAGGAAGCCCCTGGCACCTGCCTGGGAGTGAGGCCACCTCCGCTGCCTAGGAGTGAAACCAGCCAGGACTGGTCACCAGTCTGCCCTCATATCCTTGCACCCACCCTTCCCTTCAGCATGAGGCAGGTGGGCTGCTCTCATTACCATCCAGAGCCTCAAACCACTCACATCTTGCTAATAACTTCCTATGGCAGATCTGTATTTTATGGCTGCCTGTAAAAATGGGAAAAAGGAGCAGGTCAGTTCCTGGGTAGAATAGACTCGTGCATACTGATCTACACATTAAGCTACTAAAGCAACTTTTGTTTTGTCTAGCTCTATATCTCCCCATGTCTTTAAGAAAAGGAAATCCAAATCCTGGATATAAAACAGAAAGTTCTCATGATTTTAAAAAGCTTCTGTAATGCACAAACTGAAGTAATAGCTACATCCTTTTGAAAAGCAACTGGTTTCTTTTTCTTTTTCTTTGCTTTTTTTTTGTTGGGTTTTTTTTTTTTTTTTTTCCACCTTTTTTTCCAGCATGACAAGAAACTGCTTGCTGAAGGAAGAAAAAGGATATAGTTTATTCTCTTTGGACTACTCTGCTTCTGACAGAGGCAAACTCTCTTCCTGCAAGCAGAGCTAATCCTCTTTGTCTGGATATTTTATTAGCTGAATTTTGAATCCTTGAACCCTCACATTATCATGTGTTTCCCTTTAGTGATGATGTCACCTACCCACCTCCATGTAATGAGTCGCATATAGCAGCCAAACACAAGTGCTGGTAGGATACAGACCTATGCCAAGAACTTCAGCCTCCTAATACTTACCTCATTACTTGATGAAATAGGAATATAACTTATATACTGGATGATATCCCCTGAAACACAAAGGAGGTCGCTGAGAGCCTACAATTATCTCCTAATTATAGGAACCCAATGCAACAGGAGCTGTTAGCAAAGTGGGAGGGAGAATTGATGCTGGTTCTGCAGTACAACCCATGATAGTTGAGCTACTTGAAAATTATTTTCTTCCTAAACATTTCCATATGACATGTGGGTATAAGAATGCCATTGTAATGCATCATTCCCCCAATGCTCTCTTCAAAAACTGAGAAGAAATACGTTGGGCAATTGGTAACATTGCGCTAGAAAGTGAGCACTTTCATGTCTGAGACCCTGAAGAAAAAGGTAGCAAAGGGAATGGAAAAAATGAAGAAGTAAATCAGACAGATGGAGAGACCAAAGGAGCTGGGCAAACCCCTGCAGGACAGATGACTAAGCTTTCCTTTCCAAGTCAAACAGCTCCGTTTTGGGACAGCAACAGGTTTTCATTTAAACTCCCTGCATTTCTCGAACATGCTCTGGGCTCCCTACAAGAATGTGGCTACTGTCTGTGTTTAAGACTAGACAGGCAGCCTACTTTTTCCACTTGGCTACCTTAGCACAGTATGTCAAAAATCTTACGTGGCTTTGATAGTCAAACTTGCTCTTGGCCCCGCTGGATATCTGGAATTGGCACTTCAGAGTGAGCATAAGCATGTAGGGTCTAGACCTCCTAATTAAATTGTCATGTTTGGGACCCGCCCAATAGAACTGGACAAAGTCTGCTCTTGGAGCTGAAGGAAGGAATTTTCCAAAGTGTTTCAGCTCTACTCCCAAAGAAACAAGTGAGACCAGTGTTAGGCTGTCCTTTGAGGACAGCATTCAAATTCCAGCGTCCACAAGGAAGTGTGTCAGGGAGGAATTCCCATGTAGGATGTGCTTGCCGGGCCTGTTTGGCTGGGCAGGGCAAAGTTTTTTTCATAACCTCATGATTAGGATTACAGCAGCAGTTGTGGGAAGTGACTACCGAAGAGAGTGAAATGTGGGGCCAGTGAAAACCTCCGTTCAGAATTTTTGAGGAAAATATTGAAATTCAAAATGAAAGAACCCACAAGTTAATATTACAGCCTTTCCCTCAAGTTCATAAACTTAGACTGAAAATAGTTAGACTTCATTAACAAGAGTAACACTACTCACCCACTATAAATGGGACTTTCTATTTCAGTGATATTGGTTTCTCTGACAGAGGGGTACAAGGTGTCCATCTTTTGTGCAGTGACAGTCAGGGAGAAGGACTCTCACAAAAATAAACAAATAAATAAACACAGATATTGGAGAAGCAAAAAAAGAAGAAAAAAAATAAAAGAAAAAGAAAAAGCAGTAAGGAAGAGCCTGAAGAAGCAAAGCTTCCATACCTATTGCCTGACTGAGATCTGCTTTTCCTCAGCTCCTGTAATCCCAGCTGAAGAGAATGAATGGTAGGAGCAGGAGTACAGCCAAATCCCTGCTATGTTTCCATCCCATGCTGAGCTGAGCGATGCTGCAGGGAGGAGAAAAACAGCTATTCAAAATGTCTGTGACCCTCCTGAACCCTCTGAACTCCCACCTCCTCTCCCTCGGGCTTTTCCTACTCTTTCCTCTTTGCCAGCCAACCTGCTCCTGTCCCTTGACTGACTGAAGCAGGGCTTTATATTTGATTCCAAATTTGAAACGAAGGGGCATTTGAAATGATGTAAGGAAGCCAAATAGATGATGGTGATTGCATTCAAGGGCCCGATGAGCTGATAGGGAGGAGTGGGGTGGAGTGAGGGGAAGACCAGTGCAGGAGTCAGCCACTGAGTCAAACCACAGCTGTTGGGGACGAATTTTCTTTCTTTCTTTTTTTTTTTTTTTTTTTCTGTTTTTTGAATTATTTTTATAATGCTGCTTGGGATTATTATTACTATTAGTCTATTAATCTCTTTTTCCTTCTTTTTTTTTCCCCCCCAAAATTGAGTCAGCTGCTAGCAGCTGGGAGCTGCTGATTTTACTGTTAAAGAGACAGGAACCCGGCAGCGAATTGGAGGAGACAGACTTTGCAGGTGCTGCTGGCTCTCAGTCCTGACACTGCAGAAACTTTGTGGTCAGCTTTATGGCTGCTGTCATTGTCTAAATTCTACAGTGCTGTAAGCTTTATGATCTGAAAGAAGTGACCCCAGAACCACCAAATAAGAGACAGGCAGGGAAATATGGGCAGGAATGAGGCAGAGGCGCAGTTGCATGGCAGACTTGAACAGCTGAAACAATGCTTTTCTGATACAATCTTTAAGATGTATTTTCAAGGCAAGGGAAGGGAGTATATATACTTAATATGTATATATTAAGTAAATACTTTTGTATATTCATTGCCAGAATTCATTAGCAAATTATTGCAATGGAAGTTTTTGTGGTCTCATTGAAGTTAAGCCTGACTGTATTTGTGGTAGTAAAAATGGTGCTCTAGGATGGCTCAAGAAGATCCCACACAGGAAAGCAGAGGAGGTACCACATCTGACATGTCAAAGTGTCTGCTCCTGGTCATGCTCAAGTTACCAGACAGTCCTTAATTCTGACCCTGTATAGCTGCCTTTACAATACCAGGATCCCACCACCTCAGGAATGGAACAGGTCAGTGTTCCCAAAGTGGTGTCATTAAATCAACTTGTCCCACAGTAAGGAAGAAGGAATTACAGAGGATGAAGTGGGGAAGGACAAAAAGACTGCAACTTATTTATCAAGAATCAGAGCTCCTGTGCTTTGCCCAGAATGATTGTGAATGCCCCATACCTGGAGGTGTTCAAGGCCAGGTTGGATGGGCCCTGGGCAGCCTGGTCTAGTATTAAATGTGGAGGTTGGTGGCCCTGAATGCAGCAAGGGGATTGAAGCTTGATGATCCTTGGGGATCCTTCCAAGCCATTCTATGATTCCATGCTCCAGAGAGATTGGTGCACAATTCAGAAGTCTGAATATCTGACTTAGTCTGAATAGTCTGAACCCTGATATTCTCCACTGACCCTGACAGACTTGAGATGGGAGAAAATGATTGTGAGGTAACTTCAGCTGTGGAAGGCATGGGTGTGTGCCACTCATCATGAAGATGCCTTGCAGATGTTTCTGCAAGCCCCTCTGCAGTCATTCTTTCCCTCAGAGATACAACTCCCACACTTTAGTTTCTTGTACACATATCTTCCCCATGAAACCAGTGGCTATGTCAGATGTGCCTGCAAACTCCATGAACTCAGAAGCCTTCCTAAACAGACCCATGTCATGGTCTTCCTGCTTGAAGTTGCCAACCTGACTGATTACAAATGAGAACACCCCTGTCCTGGAGACGTATTGCTACTTATCCTAAAGATCTTGCAGAGAGCACAGAACTCAAATGCTCTTTACACCAGTGCTGTTTCTACTGACCTGCTGCATCTTACACTCTGGAAATGGGTGACAGGATTCACCATTGGCCTCCCTCCATCTCTTTTTCATGAGAAAAAGGAAAGGGGAAAAGCAAAGGGAAAAAAGAAAAAGGAAAAAGAGAAAAAGTAATTAAAGACCACCAGACATTAGAACAATTTCTGCATCCAGCACCCAGTGCTGCTGCTGCTGCTGCTGCCAGGAACGGCTGCATGCAGGCAACACCCCAGAGTCTGGGAACTGCCTGTTTAAGGAGGTTCTTGTTTCTCCTTTGATGTATTGAGCCATTACCCACCTAAGCAGCCATGGTTTCATACTGGGAATTATGCTTAATCCTATTTCTCCACGAGAATCCTGTTTCTCCAGGAGAAATAGGATTACTTTCTGAGAGTTCATCATTATTAAATTCATTGAATGAATTACTGAGACAAAAGATACAGAGTGATTTCTGATCCCTTGGTATGAGATGGGGATGCTGACTGGAAATTGTTGTTCTCTTCAAGATTTCATTTGACCATGCCGGTCTTTTTCTCTTCAAGTGAACACAAGTCTGCAGATCAGGACATTTTTTGTTCTGGGACCGTCTCCCCTAAATGTTGTGTTCACAGCACCTGAGAAACCATCACTCCTGATAGAAAAAGTCTGATGAAACCTTTGAATAAGAGTAAGGTATGTGACTTTATAAAGAGCTGTTTACGTGTGTATTTCTCCTCACGTGGCCCCGGCCACCCATGCTTGAAGGAACTTTGCTTCAAGCTTTTCCCTTTTGAATTTCTTTCTTTTGGGTTCTACTCTTTTTATTTCCAGCCAAGTTGCATCTCAAATAAGTTTAAAAGGCCTTTTCTTTTTTGTGATTCTGATTACAACAACTTCCATTTTTCCAGCATCTCAGCTTATATTTAGAGGTTCTGATGCCAAAGATAATGATGATATTCCCCTTGATACTGAATCATCTGGTGCTGTATCACAAAAATATTGATTTTTTTATCTTTCTAACTTTCAGCGAGCACTGTTTTCTCTTCTGAACATGCTGCTAAATTCTGAGTGCTTGTTGTGCTCTGTTCTGGCATTATACATTTGGACTGGCACAGGTAGGCATAGATGCATGGCTGTTTTGCAAATACTGTGCCTGGCTAGGAGTGCAGTAGGGCATGGCTGCAAGGCCAGGGTGCCTTCCCCATGTGGTTTTTCGATAAGCTATTGGGTGAGCCATAAACTTTGATTTCAAGATCTGCAGGGCAAGGAGCATCTCTTTGATCTGGGCTTGCATGGCCCCAAAGGACAGAAGACATCCTGCCCCTTGACTACAAGCTGCTAGAGCAACACAAATAACATAATCAGTAGCCTTTATTAGGGAGGCAGGCCAGTGAGTTTGGATTCCTCAGGTAGCTCTCCCATCCCATGGGTGGCGTGTTTCCCATCAGCTGCAGTGGAGCTGGGATATGGTCTTTCCTTTCTGGCCATGTGCTGTTTTGCAAATGGAAAAATGTTTGAAGTTCTGTGCCTCAGACTCTGCTTCCTTTCTGCTCTAAGAACATTGCACTCCAGCCAAATGTTTCCTTTGTCTCATAGCCTCAGAAAAAAAAGAAAAGCTTTCTCCAAATAAGAACACGAGCAACAGAAGTGTTAGGAGAAAGGATACGCTTACAATCCAAACGGGAAGAAAAAAATTTTTTCCCACTGGATGTCTGAATGTCTCAGTCAAGGCCAAAAGAAAGCAGTCAGCTTTGCCAGCAAAATCCTTAGCAAAAGAAATAAATGTCATCTCTTATGTGCCCCTGAACATACAAAGTATCCGGCTCTACTGCTGGGCTGCTCCCTTCTTTCTTCCAGAGCAACTGCTGCCAAGTTTGTCCTGTCTTATAGGCATAACACATCCAACTCAGGGAGAAACCAGGTGCTGTGATGGATTCAGTAAGTCTCACAAAGGAAGGAGAGCATTGTGAAAGAATACACAGCCATGTTAAGGAGGTTTCTTCTAGGACAAAAATAGATGAACACACACACAGGAACTGATAATCCCTCCATTCAGTTTGCTTTCTCTGTGGAATTTCTTTTTACTCCCTCTCATCTCACTGCTCCCCTTTCCTATCCAAAAAGAATAGTTGTGTTTCCCATCATTCCTTAGTTCTCCTTCAAGGCAAATTATTTTGAACTTAAAAAGAAGAGAAAAAAAAAAAAAAATTAGGAGGTTGGCTTTTTTTGTTGCTTGCATTTTTTTTTTATTTTTTTTTCCAGTGCAACTCCCTTAAGGAAAAACTGAATGTTTGACTGTGCAGTGGAAGCCTTTCAAAATCAGGTTTTCATTTCCGCCAACTGCTTTGAGTAGAAAACTTCATAAACATGAATACATATGGTGCACGCGTGCATACACACACACACATATATATATATATATACACATACCGGCTCCTCAGCTGCTGAGTATTTGCAGCTTGACATTGCAGCTTAAGCAGAAGAAGTGAAGTTTTGCCAGAATGGTTCTTAAATTAGGAGATAACATGAAGATAAATGCTTCCTCGGCGCTGCTCCTTTAGTCCCACCAGTTGTGTGCATGCTTTCTGCTTTGTAGCCAGCAGCCCCGAGTGCTGTTTTGCTTTTAGGAGCACAGCTCTGAAAGAAAGGAGGATGAACCGCTGGCTTTCATCCTAACAAAAAGAGGGAGGAAAGAGAGAAAGTGCTGTTTATTGCCTTAGAGGAAGGCGAGCAGAGGGGTGCGGTGGATGGGTGGGCTGCCTTCCTGTATGCACAGCAGCTTTCACACTCACATTGCTACGACGCTGCCTAGAAGTTGGGCAGCACTTGCTTTCTCTAAAAAGTAATAAAACAAAAACAACAACAACAAAATCCAACAACAAAAAAGGAAAAATTCTGGCTTGAAGGAAACCAGGAAACTCTCTCTACCAGGAACCAGAGGCCAGGTGCTGCCGCACAGCCTGCTCTGAGATCCCCCAGCCCAGCTGTGGCCTATCTGCTGCAAGCATCACAGCAGTGGCTGTTTGCCCAGAAACTGCATTGGCAGCCAGAGCCCTCCGATGGAAGGAAGCTACAGCCAGCCCCAGCTAATCTGCGGGACAGGTCCTCTGGAACTGGGAGAGGAGGGCAGGAAAGCAGCGCCCGTCAACATGAACATCGTGGCTGTTTTGTTAGGTGGGGAGGCTGTCCTCTGCTTCCTGCCATCACAAAAGGGTGTCAGCAGCTCCTGCTGAAGGCACAGCTCTACGTGTGGGCTGAGTTAGAAACAGGAAAGATTATTTCGTTTTCAGTACTAAGATACAGCCAAAAAGCTTCAACATTTTGGTGTTTGGATTTGAAGATTTTCTGGGTTGGCATCCCGCTGCTGTAAGGTGTGATAGGGAATGGTAAGGACAAGTAAATCTTGATGGGACTCAACTTTTGTCTCTCCCCTGCATTGGAGACAGAAGCACGGCAGAACTGCAGGCCACACCTACACATCTCACTTTTTTTTTGCTCCTCTGTTACCCAGTATTTTCATCATCATCCCCTGTCTATATGAGATCTCTCAGATAAGGAAACACTTGCACAGTCATACCAGCTGCTGCTTCTGTTAGGAGAGGAAAGGATAGAGCTCAGCCCTGCCTAAAAGGACCTGGGGTTACTGTGGATGGAAAGCTGGACATGACCCAGAATTGTGCCTCCACAGCCAACCGTATCCTGGGCTGCACCAAAAGATGTATAGGCAGCAGGGCAAGGGAGGTGATTCTGCTCCTCTGCTCTGCGCTGGTGAGGCCTCACCTGGAGTACCGCGTCCAGATGGGGAGTCCTCAGCACAGGAGAGACATGGAGCTGTTGGAGGGCATCCAGAGGAGGGCCACAAAAATGATTCAAAGGATAGAATACCTCCCTTGTGAGGGCAGGCTGAGAGAGCTGGATGTGTTCAGCTTGGAGAGGAGAAGGCTCCAGGAGACCTGAGAGTGGTCTTTCAGTATCTAAAGGATGGCTATAAGAAAGAAAAGGACAGACTCTTTAGCAGGATCTGTGGTGATAGGACAAGGGGAAATGGTTTCAAACTAAAAGAGGGGAAATTAGATTGAATAGAAGGAAGAAGTTCTTTACAATAAGTGCTGAGGCACTGGAGCAGGTTACCGAGAGAGGCAGTGGATGCCCCATCCCTGGAGACACTCAAGGTCAGTCTGGATGGGGCTCTGAGCACCTGATGGAGATCTAGGTGTCCCTGCTCATTGCACGGGATTTGGACCAGATGGCTTTTAATGGCCCCTTCCAACTCAGATGATTCTATGATCCTATGAATTTAGGTAGCACTGTAAAAACACAGCAATTAAATGTGTATTGGGTCTTCAAAACTTTGAGAAGTTCAAAACTTGGAGTGGATACAGGATTCTCCAAACAGAAATTGAGCAATTGAGCAAAGCATTCAGGAAGCACCACAGACATTCAAATTTTGTCAGGCTGGCCATTTCTCTTTGAGTAACAGAGATCTGCACCAGATTCTTCTTTTTAACCTGGGTTTTGTCAACAATGGCTACATCCCAATAAGGGTATATATGTGATTATCTGTGAGTGTGCAGCAAGTTGCTTCTCCTGCTAATTCAAAATTCGGGAAGACCACATCACACGCAGTTAGAAATAAATTATTTATTTCATGGAAAGTGAGCCCTGTACCAGTAAGATTTGGGGTGACTTTGCCTAGGATGTTCAAATGTGGGAATGAGCTGGGACTGATTCAGCTCAGAACTTCTGAATATCACATCCAAGGGAACAGTGTAATATGCCATTGTGCTTCTGTGAAATTACAATTTCTTCCTTTCCCAGATATTGTTGGTGTCTCTCCAGAGGATGTCTCAGCAGCTGGCAGGCACCAAGGAGTGAGCCACCTCCGGAAGGGCAGTCATCCTCTGGCTGGTGTCAGAGGATAAGTGATAAGTTTCCCTGGAAATCCTTTCAAGTTCACTGATGCCTTGTGTTGAGGTGCCATTTGTTCATCCCTTAAACTCTCAGGCTGGGTGACCTCTACAGTTCTCTTGGTCAGGCTTGTGTGCTGCAAACATCCACAGCGAACCTCAGTCTGCTTTTTGTAAAGAGTTAGAGGGATTTTACAGAAACTTTGGTTCCTCTGCAATCAGCTGCCAATCATTGAATTGCTCTCTTCTTCCCAAGGTCCATTTGGAGATGCATTCCTAGGAGACACATTGGGCCCCTCTGAGATGTGGCCTGATGCCAGGGGGCATGGCACGCTCCAGGGTTCTGCCATATGGGCGACAGTATTGACTCCACTCTGTGCTGGTAACCGCTCTCTGGTGGAGACAGCAAGTCTGGGAGCATTCTACTTTAGCTTGGTGTTGTTTGGCCATGATGCCTCATATAGACACAGCTCCTCAGTGAGGCCTCATTCTTGCAAATATTTATGCCCATGAGTAATTTCAAGAGCATTAGTAATGAGCAGAGTGGGGTGACTCCTGGGTTCACAGAACAAACTGTGGAAAGCAGTCATTTTGCAAAAGGGGGTTGCATACATGCTTAAATGTCTTTTGAAGTAAGAATGGACTTAAGTAAGTGCTTAAGTTCTTTTCAGAAGTGAGGGATGAGAATTTCCCTACTGTCTGCCTTTCATTTTATTTGCTGCCTGTAGACAGATATTTTGTGAGAGTGGCCCAGACTCTCAGTGTAAAATTAATGGTTGAATGGTTTGATATCTAGTTGTATTTGCAGTTCTTTCTCCCTCTAAATATAAAAAAAGCCATTACAACCACTACTCTCTTTTACATTTGTTGCATATGAAAGCACATTCCAGCACCAAGACCTGAAAGATTAGCTTTTTCCTAAAGCACATCTTGTCTGACTTATAAAAGTTTTACTAGTTATAAAACTCCTGAAACAATAAGTTTCTGATGGAAATGTTGACTAGGGCAAAAGTAATAGGTGTTGATATAATACTCCTAAAAACAAGAGACGCGGAAATCTAGCTCAGTTAAAAATACACATATTTTTATTTCTTCTTATTACATTAATGCCTCAGTTCTTCAGGCTGAACAGCAGCAAGAGATCACAGGAATCCCAGGTGAGTTTTTTGCCGTGGCTTGTGAGATCTTAGCAGGCAATGTGTTTGTACTTAGGACCAAGCAGCTTCCTTGAGTGCTCACACCACATCCTCAACTGGTGTAAACTGGTATAGCCCTAAAGAAGCTGAGGGAGCTGATTTAATAATATTTGAAGACAATAAGACATATCTCTGTTTTGAATTTTGTAATGCAGTGCAGCCTAATGCGAACTTACTGATGTGGCATTCCTTATGAGTACTGTCAAGCTATAGGAAAAAAAGGGCAAATCCCCTCAGCTAACCTGTTTAAGCTGGGTTTGCTCATCCAGACTTTGATCCCTTGGATCCACGTGTTACTAAAGACTGCATTTATGGCATAGGCACATGGTCAACTAATTACACTGACCCCAAGCCTAGGTAACACCTCCCATAGGCTGATTGCTGCCACTTCCTTAGATCTGTACCAAGCCTTGCACATGGAAAGGATTTGAAAACTATCCTGTGGTACAGGGCTCAGCTAGAGTGTATGGGTCTCTCATTTAGCCAAGCACCCCAAACACAAAGAGTGACATGACAAGACCTGGTGGTACATAAAGGCACATCCAACTTACTGACTTCCAACCAAGGTGAGACTCTTCAGCATCCTACCAAGTCCTTGGGACCTCCTGACAGTGGCTTTAGTCTTCATAGGCCTGCCTCTGCAATGGGTGATGGGAGATCTCAGTGTAGGCATCTAGATAAGGACCTGAGGGTGGCTGGCATGAGTACCCCTGCTGTGCTTCTCGCTCAGACTCTGTCTTCCCTTGCAAGGGATACCATATTTCATTATCTCTTCTTTCATGTTTTTCTCACCTAGTCTTCATTCTCCTTGCTCATAAACTGCAGAAAACTGCCCTGAGTTATCATTTCACTGCCTTCTAATGAGGACCCTCTACATTTGTGTTGTGTTAGAGGTTCCGATAAGTACTTCTCCAGAAGGAGCAGCCTGGCTGATTGCTGTACACTCTTCATAGGAATGAATATAAATACAGTAATGAACTACAAATAAATATAATCAGCTAAGAACTGATCATTTCTTTGATTTCTTTTCTAGCTGAATGCATCCAGCTGTGACATCCACTTTTTTTATCCAAGTCCTGCATATGACTCAGCAGCGTCCCAAGGGATTGCTATTGGACCCAAATCCTCTGTTTGCAGCTTTAACTGTTTGTTCTCAACAGTTTGCTGTGGAAATTATTTTACAGACCTAATGATTCAGTGCTCTGTAAGGAATCCCCTTGAATCCCCCTTGGATTGAATCATCTCACTGCTCGTTAGGCCCACCTGCTTGGGGCATAACTGTGGTGTAACTCCACTCTCTCTTAAAAGGCTGAGGATCCTAGCTGGGCTGGCACATGCTGCCTGCTGGCACTATGGTAGTGAGTTGTTGTCCTTGGTTTTGTATTTCATGACTTGCCAGTTCACAGCAGTCCTAAATTAGTGTTAATCTAGGAGGTAGATGAATTGCTTCACCTCTCAATAACGTGCAACAGACAGGAGATGGCCCTCAGGAGTGGGTTATACATGTGAGTACGTAGATGAAGTACCGTTACAAATGAAAACAAATGGAAAAACTCTGTCATGATTTATTTTAAAAATATCCTTCTATTCCACTGAAGGAAGAGAAGGAGAAATCAAACAAGAAGGCACATGGTAGATAGCTAAGAAACCAGAAAGTCTGATTTTATTGCTGCTGGTAGGCATACTTATGGAGTTTAGTCCTCTCAAAGTCTGTGCTGTGAGATTTCTTTCTTTTATTTTCCTTTATTCTTCTCAGTGGTGCTGATTTACTTGTATCTACATGGGCCTGTTGTGACAGTCCCTAAAATTCCTGTATCAGTCAAGAGTGATGATGAGGTAGTTAGATGGTAACTGTACTTGATACTTGAAATGAACACACTGCAAGAAAAATCAGTGATTCAAAGCAGAAGACAAGACTCTCTATAGCTAAGGTTTCTCTTTCTACTCTCAAAGCCCCAAGGCAGTGTCATAAGAGATATCAAGATGGTGATTTCTGAGTGAGATCTGCATATCTGAATTGCAAAGTGAAGATCCTAAAGAAGCAGTGCAGTGGAAGGGCAGTTGTTGGGATGGCATGATGAAGGAGATGTCTACAGGACTGACTCTCTAATGTGCGCATGAACTTTACCATAAGTTTCACCTCTCAAATACCTTAATAGTAGGTTGTATTTGGGGACAGTTCATGCAAAAACAAGGTTTATGGGTGCTGGAAAAATGAAGAAAGGGAGAAGGAGGGAAATCCAAACTTCTAGCCTGGAAGACAGATACGATAGGAAGGCACAATCCAGGAAGACACGGTGGCAGCACAGCCTATCCAATTTTCAATAGATGTAAATAATCCCTATTACAGGAAATGTGCAGTCTTCCAGATGTTTCACCTCTAGTTTTCTCCAGAGGTATTCTTCAAAGACCTGGAAACTTGAGGCTGAATCTGCAGGGTGAAGTGAGATTCCTCTTGGAGGTTTGCCTAAGGTCAGACTTACAAGATGAATCTTAGTGTCAAGAAAGAGTGGAGATTTGTAGGTACACACTGAAACTTTCTCCTTTTCTGCTCGTAGGAATGATGCACCTCTGGCAGAAGTGAAGGTGAAGGTATGTATCCAGGGCTTATCTGGAGCAGACCACGTTCCTCATATGGACCAGTGATGGGAGGCATGCCTGGATCATGCAACATGGATGCCACTCTGAGTAGCCTGAAAAACTCTGACTCTCGGTCCTTGTTTGTGGCTGATGTAGCAATTGCTTCTGTGCCTGTCAATCAGTCCCTCTCATGCTTGTGATTTCTCAGAAAAGGCATCTTCTCTGGTGTTTTTTGATGCACATTTGGAAAAAAATAAGAAAATAGAAAATCCATTGAAACTAGCAAGCATATACTTTTAATGACAGGGCAGGATATCAGGATTTGAAATACCATTTTTTCTTCATCAAGATCCCAGACTGGTTGAAAAATCAAATAATTTAATAATTTAGAATGTAAGTGAACTTTTTTTGACATTTTAGCTTTGATCTAATATTGAAAGTAAATCAGGGGAAAAACTCCAATTGACTTCAATTAGGCCAGTGCTGAGCAGTTTTGAAAATCTCACATGGAGGTCCCTGGGGAGGGGACTCTGTCATGCTCTGACTCCATGCCTTCCCAGCATTGCTGTGACACTGCTTGAATGCATTCAGTGTTGTGCAATGTGTTTTTACATATCTTTGGCAGTCTTTCTTTTCAGAAAGTCTGGAAACTAGGGGCAGGAGGCAGATATGCAGTTGTTCAAGGCTGAGACTATGCTTCCTTTTGTCCTGCTCATTAATTTCATTTTAGGCAGTTAAGTGCTGCCATAATCAACCAAACAAACTCTTAAGACTTTAGTTTCATAGCACATTTAAATTAACAAATAAACTCTTCCTGGTAAACCAGGGCAGTCTCCACGTAAAACAGAATATATAGAGGAGCAGGAGGTACTGCTGCAGTATCAGCAGGACTTAGACAACCCCCTCAAGCTCATACAGTCCTAGGGAGCTCAGAGGTAGTCACCAGGACTTTGCAAGGTTTTACAGACAACTGCAGGACTTTAAAGTCAAGAGAAAGTTTCCCACTCCCACTAAGCTGCAGAAGCTAAATATATCCTTCCTGTTTACTCTGTGTGATTTTAAACTAAGCTCCAGTCTATGAAACAAAACGCATCTCTGGCGTCTCAGCCCAAGAAGGAGCAGCACAGCTCTGGTTAGTAATACAGCATCATCTGACCAACCACCTCTGCCAAAGCTGGCAACAAAACTCACTTCAAGCAAGTTCAGGGGACAGCTGGTAATATCTGGATCAAATCAGTTCTGTGGTTTAGCTCAGACTTAAGGGATAAGGCATATGCTAATGGTCTTTCTCTCCTTTTTAGGTAAGCATTTCCATTTGTAATAAGCCACCAATCTTGGAGGCTGCAGTTTGGATTCAGAGAGAGAACCCACAGAGCACCTAGGACATGTTTGGCCTTGACAAAGTTTTACTTTCCAGCTTCTCCATTTGTAGTGCATTGACAGTTGTTTTCAAATGTCTCATATTTAACTTTCCTGTTTTTCTTAATCTGTGGATTCTTTTCTGGAACTTTCTGTGCATAGCAAAAACCTATCATGGTCTGGTGAGACTCTCTGCCCCTCACAGTGCAGAATCAGACCCAGCAATCATGGATGCTATGCATTATTCTCTACCCAAAACAGGCATCTTTTGAGAGGAAGGGTGACAGGATGATGATTTCTTTTTGTAAGCAGATGTAAGGAACATGAAAAAAAAAATTTCTTAATAGCCAATCCAAAAATGACAGAGGCACTATTTTGCAATACAGAGTGTATGACCTAGTAAATCCAAACCTCTCTAATGTAACATAGCTGTTCCTTCTCTACCTCTCTTTTTGTCTGAAAAAAAAAAAAAAAAGGTCAATTTTGTATTTAAGAAACACTATCAAAGATTTAATGATTGTACCATTGGCCATAGTTCAAACAATACAGGCAGGAAAGAATGTACAGCTGTCAAGTGTAAACAGAGATGGGTACAGCTCAGAAGTGCTTCAGACAAAATCATTGTATGTCATCGGCTGGTTTTAATTAAGAGCAGACCAAATATTCTCTCTCTCCCCCTCCTCCCTTCTTCTTTCCCTTTTTCTTCCCCCTCTTCGGTAACTTTAGACAAAATTATTTGTAGCATATTGTCTTATTGGTGTCTGTCCTTGTGGAAGTAAGCAAATGAATATGGAAATATCTTGATAGAAGTTCAAAGCATGTTATGACATCCCAAGGAGACCACAAGATTGTAATCTTAAAACTGCAACAGTAATAAGCTAGGCTTGCACCTTCCCCCTTTCTGCATTGTAAGTCTTGCTTTAGGAGATTCCCATCACGTTGTTTCATGTTCTTACTTAAATCACTGTCTTGGAAACAGATTTCAGGTTGATCACCTCAGCCATATGGGTTCCCTTTGTTATGTGCCCAGGTTCTGGCAGGAGGGAAACTTGTTTGCAATATATCCTGTTTTCAGAAGTGACACATTCACCAATATTTAAACTCTTCTGGGTGGGCTTGAGCCAGAGGCAATACAAAGGAACTGAGGGAAGGAGATGTGACACGCACAATATTTATTTCTATTTATTTATTTTACATTCGTTTATCTGGATTGCTCCACTCCTGTCTTTTGGTGTTGCTACTACTACAGATCTCTTCTGATGCTGAGACTTCAAAAAGTAGAATTCATCTGTAAATATTTTGTAGTTAAAGACCTGGCATTGAGGAAATACCCATAGAGTTGTTCCCATCCAATTGCTGCAGCACAGAAGCAATTCTGAACGTACTAAACAGCAGATTACTGTGTTGTTTTGCACTGTATTTTGGACAACATTCATCCAGTTTGTTTTCAAGCAATGAGATGACTGTATCCCCAGATCAGTATTGATGATGGCTGTGCACATACTGTAACCATTTTGAAGGGTATCCACAAGAAGAAAACATGCTATCACTTTTCTAAGTGAAGCAGGCTTGATCAGCAATGTGCATTTCAACTCCAGGATGGAGAAACTCATCTCCACAGGGAAAGAAACTATGGTAAATAGGTTTACTTGCCAGCTCATCGTATTTCTCTTCACTGTGAAAAACAGCAGTAATGGCAGTAACATTCATACTATTGATGCTCTATCATGAAAGGACTTTAAGAGGCAAGGTGTGAAAAAAAACTTACATAAGTCCCTATTACAATGACAACAGCAGGGATATCTTGAAAGACTGCACTCAAACATTTGAAGGATAAATATGTAGTCAGTGCTCCCTTAACCTGCTCAGTGCTGCTGGTGTTGAAAGTCTGATTTTTCTGGTCACCAGACATTTTCTTTGCTGCTACCCTCTACCAAGCTCTAAAGGGTGTTTTGGTTTTTTGTTTTTTTTTTGGGGGAGAGCAGTTTATAGCTTCCCACATAAAAAGAATTCTTAGTATACATCATCCTGCATGTTAACGACCACAGAAAGAGTAGATGTCATTAGCAAATGCCGTATCAGTTATTTCCATATTTGCTCATGTTGAAGAGGCAGAAGCAACGAGAGAAACTCAAGTTAATGTTTGCCCACCAGTAGCTCCATACCAGTGCTGACAAATGAAACTGTACCCTGGCTTCATCTGCATAAGGCTTCCAAAACCATTTTTGTTTCATACCAGTTCTGAGACAAAAAGGGAGAAGAAATGCAAATGGCCATGGAAATATGAGATGAATTAAGACATATGGAGATCTTCATGAAATACGGCCTCTAAATTTACTGGGAAACATGTTTCCTATTTGCTTCACACATTCAAATGTCTGTTTTGGATGCAGCAGAAATAGATTTATTTGATATTCTGCACAGGGTTAATGTAATATGTATATTAATTTGCGAAACATAACTCCACAGTACATGTGTGTATTTTGAACATTAATTATTATAGCTATATATAATAAGCTTGTATTATATATTATGTTTATGGCATGATGCTTGTATCAAGTTTGGTAAGTAAGCCAACATTTCTACTGAGAAACACAAGCAGAGGCCCCCCAGATGGATCAGGACTGCCTGAAAAAAGCCATACTATTTTACAAGACTCAGAAGCCCAGTAAAAGTTCTCTACATCCTCAAGCAGCCTCCCAACAGAAAATAAAAATCCTTTATTAAGTAATGTGGCCCATTAGGGAGATATATATGACATCATCCGAACAAATGTATTTGATGAATAATGCACCACTCTGCAAGTGTGATTATGGAGCTCAGTGTGTGGGAGACCTCCAAAATGGACAAGCTTTCCACTTTAGTTTTGTTTCGGAAAATAGAGAAAATAGCATCTCAGGTTTTCTGAGAAACAATAAAGGTGTGTTTCCCTTTGAAACCAACAAGACTCTCTGTGAGGCAAGGTTTGCCCTTACGTACTTGGAGAGGTATTCCATTCAAAGATATTTTTCACTTTTTTTTTTTTTTTTTTAAAGAATCTATTCCAAACCAAATAAAACAATGTCAGTATTCGGGGAAAATTAAATAAAAGAATTAGTTAGTTATAAGTCATCAAATTTTTTTTTTTTTTTTTTCTCTGCTGCTTATTCTGCTACAGTAGAATGTAGCAGTTACCATGTTCCACAATTATATCAACTTATCACAGTTTAAGCAAATCTACACCTTGTATTTCTGCACATGAATAAGCAAGGGGCAAAAGTCTGCATCTATACAATGTCTCATATGAGTATGTGAGGAGTTCAGAGATAATGCTAGCACAAAGTTGAAAATTTTTGAGGGGTGGCTCCTAATAATATCAAATAATATGAAATTTTTCTCTCTTTGCAAGTCATTTTTTGTAAAACTATCAGTATTGTGGTTTGCAAACCACAGCTTTTAACACAGGTTTAAAAAAGACACAGGCTTAAAACAGGAAAATTCAACCATCTGAAAAATACAGAAAATCTCTTTTTGTTTATCTAAATAAATGAAAGATCAGGGAAATTCCCAAAGCTAGTCAACATTTTGTTTATTGTTTGCATTGGCTTGGGTTCATATCTGAAGCTCTATACTTAACAAGCCATCCTGAGAAGGCTAGATAGTCATGGCTAATGGCAATGGAAGCAATTTCCCCTTGCGGTGTCTGAGCTGGGGCTGCTGTTGCAGTAAGCCTCGAGCTTTGATGTCTGCCTGACACCACTTAGAAACATTACATTAATTAAGAATATAAAACTGAGAACTATTGCCACATTAATTGAAAGCTCCTACTGATGCCTGCTGGAGGCCCACCCCACAGCTTTTCAGGCGCCGCAGCCCATTTCAGCACGATGAGTTGTAATATTTGCAGAAGCTTCAGTTTTATTACCATGTGATCTCTGTGTGGAAACAGATGTGAGGAGGAGGCTCATCCCTCCAAGATGTACCAAAATCTATGGTACATGACCCATGCGTACCAAGGTCAGCCTTTTGAGTCCGTCATTAGCACTCCAATTAAGTCAACTCAATCATTTGTCATTGCTTTGCATATTGCCTGCAATCTGATTCTGTGTCCTTCCTGCACAAGATTTGGCTGGGATGGATGTTTCCCATGCCCTCACTCTACACTAACCTACGGTCTGTTCCAGAGGCTGCTTTTGCCCCAAAACCTGCCTGGGAGAGAGTATCCCTTGCCTTGCTGCCCTATGGTTTCAAGAGATGTCAGATGTTCCCCAAGAATGTATGAAGGTGAATGCTGTCAATCCCTTGGACTTCTGTAAAAACTTTACAAGGTTTTTGGATCCCCAGCTCAGCTTACAAGACTGTGGCTTCGCTCAATGAAATAGGAAGAACTTCTCTAGCCATATTTGCAGTAAGTTCTCAGTTCATCTAAGAATGCAAACAGAGAAAGATTGAATTGTTCTGAGGTTTCAGTACAGTGTACTGAGTTACCACATTGCACAGAAGTGCACTACTTAAAAGCTCACTAGGCTCTTCAGCAACCAGCTGGCAGATTTTCCACAGTGTGTGCAATGGGGTTTAATCACCAATCTGATTTTCATAGACAATCTATCAGTACTGAAAAGAAATAAAAAGAAAAAAGGCTCCCACTGTTTCTTTGGGGAAGACATCAACAAATAAAACACGCCGGAACACTTTGTACTGAGAGGTTTTTTTATTATTGTATTGGCTTTACAGATGTAATTTAGAAAATCATCCCGATCACACCCTTTAGAAAAAGTACTTCACCAGAAATAGAGAAAGTGAGGGCAACAAGTGGAAACTTGCGTTGCCACTCCTGTGGCTACTCCAAGTAAGACATCTAGGATATCTTCTGAGTTCTTAGTTTTGCTGGCATGCCTGTATTATCAAGGGTGAGGAAACTCTACGAAGTTAAAGAAGAAGATAAAGCTCTAAAGTTTGAAAGGAAAGCACATTTCAGTCAGTAAAATTCTACTTCGCAGTCATGTTGGTTTGACTGCCCCATGTCTTACTTTTTAGCGTACGTGAGAATTTCACAAGTAGGTTACCATGAACCATGATGCAAGATGGGGGATTTCCCACCATACACCCTGCCCCCTCACCTTCTTCTCATTAGCGGTGTAAGCTGGGAGATGCGGTCTGGCAAGGATGTCTAGTCAACAGTTTATTGGAAATGAGGAACCTGAACTACCTATGCAGCCGAAAATGTTTTGCTCTACCTTCTTTATTTTTGTCCTAAAAAAAAATAAAATGGATAGTTGTTATTAAAAAAAAAAAAAAATCATCTTTACTATCACTAGTTAAAAGGATGTGGCTGCTTTGAAATCCTATTATATTTCTTTGAGACTCAAACATCATTATTACAGATAAGAAACAAAGTTCATGGGCACTCAAAATGAGTAAACAGCAGTCATGTGTGTTCTCTACACACCAGCAGAATCTAATGAAAAATGGCCAAATGACTAGTTATGTTTCTTTACTTTCAAGGGCCTAGATTTATTAGAAAGGATTTGGTTAGAATCTACAGAGTTCTATTCATAAAGAGCTCTGTCCTGTCTCCAATGGAATTTCTGCTCTATTTACCATTTCCACACAATTCATCTAGAGCGTTCTATTCTCTTGTAAACAGTTATTTTTACTTGATGCATTTTTTCTTTGCTTTGTTTCTGTGACTTCAATTACGTTTCTAAATTCAGTCAGCAGTCAGCATCACTGGCCTTCTTACTCAGACACCAAGCAAACTCTATGAAAATGGCAGTTCCAGCTTACAGTAGACAGAACAGTTCCAAGCTAATGACTACTGCGACACCACTGAAACCAAGGCAGATACACACAGGGCAAGACTAGCCCTCAGAAACCCCACAGACTTGTAAGACTCGTGGCAACATTATGATAGAAAATTATATTATAATTTCTAATTGTATTCTTCGTAAGAAAGAACAGACGCAGCAAGCTTAAGAAAAAAGGGCATAGAAGTTACCTGTGGATAATGAGTGACGTATAGCCAGAATTCATGTTGTTTCTCTATGGTAACACTGGGGAGATTTCAAGTCCGAATATAAAAATCATGTCATATTCCAGCTTCACTGAAAAACAGCATTTACTGAGGGTACATAGTACATAGCCAGGCTGAGGATGTGGGTCCAGATCCAGTTAGGAGGAACATAACTGGATGGACACTAATGGGCTGCCCGACACATTCAAAAGCTGTTTCCCTAAGGCAGAATCCTCAGAGACCTGACCTGCTGAATGAGAGCCATCTAAGATAGTCTGCAGGAAATGCTGTGTTGCGGCCGCAGCTACTGCCAGTCTTCCCTCCCCTTAGGATCTGAGGTTGGGCTGAAAATCCAGCTGAGAATGGAACTAGTCCTTTCTCAGAAAGATAAATAAGGAGAAAATAGTAAGGTTGCTCTTCCCTCAAGTATCCACTTGAGATAAGCAAATTATAGTTTCAAATCTCACCTCTTTGAGACTTGGTGTAGGACCACAGAGCCAATTCTCTGCTCACCCCAAAGCTGTGGAATAATCATTGGATTCTCTCTGACCTAGTGAATAACAGCAACTCAGAAATTCTCTCGGCTCCTTTTAAAAAGTTTATATATTTAACTCCACATAAATACAGGCAATAATGACTTCACCCCTTGCCCTCACCAACATGAAATGTTTTCCTACCTGGTGCATTCAGTTTAGCCTTAACATTTGGTTCTTGTACCTTGCTTCCTCTCAGTATCCTGCAGCATAAAATGCCATGCAGTGATTGGGAATTGATTAGGTCTGGAGTTCAGCACACACAATTCAGCTGTCAAGTTAACGTTATTAAATGGTTCTTCTAGTCCACCAGGAAGTATTAGAGGGTTGAAGGTTAAAGAGCTTTTACAGTTATCGAGTTTAATTGAACAAGCTACTATGTGTATCATTTAGACATTTGTTGTCAGATTAAGTATTAACATATGCTTTAACATCAAGGGCATACAGAGTGCCATGTGCAAGTCATATTTAATGTGTTAATAAATGTATAATAGCATATTGAATTCTCATATTCATAAAGGTGGTTGGATGGAAGGTGTCTATTTTGTTTAATACACTTTACAAAGCAGTTCTTAAACAATCAATACTTAACATGCCATAATTGCACTTTACATTTAAATTGAAAGGTTCTTAGGAGCAAACTGGAGTGGTAGTAAAACTCTGGCTCTTGGCTAAAGAGGTGCATTAGTCAGGGTAATGCTGGGTGATGTCTGTGAATGAGAATGGATATTTGACTCGAAGAGAAGCTGTGTGTCTGACAGCACCACCCAGTGAAGCTGCTGGCATTGGACCCACCATGCTTCACATTGAGGCTCCTGCCCATAGCCTCTTCCAAAACAGATGGCAGCTACCCTTCCTGGGCGAATCCCAACCCTGCTGAAGTTATTTCACTTACTATACTCAACTTCGGGTGGGCTCCAGGGTCAACTACAGGTAAAAGCTTCAACTCATTTCTTGCTTTAATTGTGCATCACTACTGCATTCACTGACTGCCTAACTCAGTCACAGAAGAAATCATAGGGACCCTTTTCATTGGTTTGCTCTGCATTGCGATAAGACCGGGTTATACACAGCAAAGTGCCTATTGAAATTTCAAAAACATTGCATTGTTTCAACAACAAAAAACTACGCTCATTCAAAACACGCAATTGCAGAGGAAAAGTCAAAGTATAGTGCACAACATCACATGTAGGATATCACTTAAGCCACTCACGCAGCCATAGCTGGAGCCTCTCTGACTGTAACATTTGCTGTTTTGATTTATTGAAGAGTTAATCCAGTTAGAAAACAGAAATTATGCCATATTGATTTGTGTAACTAACTGACCAGTGCACAGCTGAAATTATCACTTCTGCAGTTGAATGCATTAACTAAAATTTCAAAGTGTTAACAAATAAGGAAAAAAACACCCAATCCTGGAAACTCAGTCAAACTGAAATTAGCTGTTGGATTTAGAAGAAAATCTGTGAATTTTTCTTCAGTTATTCATTCATTACCAGTAACAAGTTTTGTCACATCTCCTGTGATAAACGTGGTACCCTCACCATGAAATTTAAACAAATCACAGGATACAGATGACTCAGCTGCTGTTCGAAGAGACTCTCGTTTCTGTCAGACTAAAGCCAACAACATTCATACAGTTTTTTTCATGTTAGAAATGCCAAGATACATTCAATTGAGCCATCGTGGGGAGCTCTCACGGCAATTGAATAAAAATATTCTCTTGTTAAGAAAGCATAGGGAATATTAATTGGGAAGTTCCTCTTGGCCCCATCTCAGGTATGTGCAGGAAGGATGCACAGAGCATGGTATGGACAAGCACCTCTACAGAGAATAAATACTGTAAATTGGGATGCTGGCAGTCGGAAAGATGTGATGGAAAGGGGATGCACAGAGACACCTACAGTAGTTGGAAGAGATGGGAGGAGGAGCTTGCCATCACTTGAGAGCTAGTGGCAGCCGACACAGGCTGGTGTGGGATGTGCCAGAGGAAGCACTCTTTCCACACAACTGCTTTCCCACACCTTTTTTTAAGCCATGGAAGTCTCTTTTAGTGGTTGTTGTGGAAGCCAAGGCCTAAAGGGAAAGAAAAGCCATCAGGAATTATGAAACACAATGGACCAAGTACAGCCTCCAGCTCAGGATCTCCCTAAAGCTCTGATGGCCAGAGCTGGAGAGGAGGGAGAGGATACAAAAAGTATATTCACACCATCACTGTGTTTCTCCTTTATTTTCCCCAGTTGTCCATTATTTACCATTTTTTAAAGCAAAATACTGAGCTGAAGGCCCTCTGTTCTGTCTGCTGTAACTGCCCTGTGGTGCTTACGATAGGCTTAAGGAGAAAATGTGTTTACTTGGAGATGTCCTGCTACACTTCGGGACAGAGCAGCTTAGTGTTAGGCCTTGATCACTCAGACTTACATGAGAGTGACTTCACACATATAAGTAGTTTCATTAAATTCCCTTGGACTGCTCAAGTGCGTAAAATTAGGCATGTGCGAAAGTGCTTCCAGGTGCAGGGACTTATAAGGCACTTACTGTGGCCCCAACACAGAAAAGCACTTCAGCATGTGCTTAAGCTCCATCTGAAGACAGTTGGTGTATTTGGCTGAGTGGGCATGGCCTCATGGCCACAGTAAACCAGTGATTTACTAACTTGTAGCATGCAAGCAATAAAATCATGTTATTTGTTTAAAGTCTGATTAAACAAAACATCAGCAGGGTACAATGTATGGCTTACACATTGCAGGTGCTGGTTTATGAACTCAACTGACACAACAAGAAACAAATAAAACTTCTAACACACACATCTATTTCTGATCTTTCCTTACACTGGGCACATTAATTGGGAAGAAATGTTTTGTGGGCATCAAATTATCAGAGTCATGACTATATGCAGCTAAGGTTCTCCTTTCTAAAATCAATTCCAGATCAATAGGATTAGGTAAGACTGTCGCCTGAGTACTCTGATAAATAACAAGAAAAACTTTAAAACTCGTTGACTGCAGAATAGAGACACTTAAAACAGAATGTAGTGTTTAGCCCCAGGCCTTGGCAACGATTGAAACAAAATGTTTTTGAAACAAAGCAAATTGGCATTTTGCTGACTTTTAATGTACTTTCTTTCCAAGCAAGACACCTGGTTCAACTACACAAAACATCTATTCAGAATGATAGTCTGAGCTTTTGTTATGCAAAAGGTAAATGAGGGCAATATGAACTCTGTGAGAGACAGGTTTGGTGTTGGCTTTTTTTTTTTTCCCTAGGGTAATCTGTCAAGAAGATACTGGTTGCTGACAGGAAACTGGGAGTCTTTTGAGGATATGCTTGCTTGCTTGCTTGCTTGCTTGCTTGCTTATTTATTTATTTATGTATGTATGTATGTATGTATGTATGTATGTATGTATGTGGGAGAGAAGGAAGGGAAGAGTCCAGTGGAAAAAGAAAGATACCAAGTGTAGTAAAATGCACTGACTGAATTAACCACCACAAGAAATACTATCATATTTCAAGGTTGAGGTTTACAGAAATGATGCGTGTGTGGATGTGTGCATCCATGCAGAGCACACAAGTATATAAGGATAGAGATGGTGGCATATAAGAAGAAAGTTGGGTGTCACAGCACTATTATTGTGTTACGCTGACGTTTTCAGAGGTGTTTCACGAGCTCCCTCCCAGATAGGGAGGGATTATATTGTTACGTTTCCTTACATGTCTGTTGAACTTTTGTGAATTCAGACCATTCAAATCTGATGGATCATCAAATTTATTAACTGCAAAGACTGACCTAACTCAACAGTAACTGAAACTACAATCCCATCTTTGACATTAAACTCATGGGAGGCTGTGAAGTGAATAAAATGCTTGCCTGCCCATTCAGGACACCACTTTCATGTAGAATTCAATTTTGAAGGGCACAGTATGTCATATTTCACTATGAAATCTCAGTCAGATTCTGAGATCTGATCAGAAGGCCAAAGAGTTTGAGCCATCGCTTTTCATACTCCCACAATTTTCAGGCAACAGTAAAGTAGCTTGATGCCCTCTGTCAAATAAAGTAGGGTGATTTTTCAAACAAAGTGCCAACATTACAACAACAAAAACCCTCACCCCTATATTTGGTCATCGCACTTCATACATCTAATAAAATTGCACAAAAGAGTATCCACATCTTATTCAGCCCTTATTTCAAGCTTTTTGGGGATATGAGGGGAGGCAACAGCTGGATATACACATCTACTATATTGCATTATAGTGGGTTGATCAGTGCTGTAAGTGGAGTTCCTTTTTATGCTCAAGCACAGAAACCTTCCACAGACCAAAAGCTAGAACAGATTTTCTTGGGAATATTTCAACAGAAGGAATTTTGTCAGAACTTTTGAATCAAAACCTCTCAAGAAAGACTTGGCTTAGACAAGTTTCCCTCCTTGAGAAAGGTACTGAAAAAATTAGCAGTAGTTTAAAAGTCTCCCTTTGTAATTTCAAAGGAAAATTTTGGGTGGGGGGAGGGAAGTTCTCTTTAAAAGCCCTTTTCATTTTGTAATATAAATAAAGCAATGTTTTAAAAAGCTAAAATCAAAATAAGTAAAAAAAGCTTGAAAGTCATTAAATGAAACTTGTTTTGTTTTGTTGCTTTTAATTAAAAAAAAAAAAAAAAAAACATAAACAAAAACCCACTGGATATTTTAGCTATTTGTCCTTACTTCAATGGATGTATTTTCATGATAGTAATATGCAAAATCTTTTACATTTCCCATGGGACAAGAGAAAAAAAAAAACAACATATCAAACCCAACTCTACAGAAAATCACAGTAAGAAAAGACAGTCCTGACCTTATGTCTGGGCACAGGTATGGAGAGCACAAAGAACGTCAATATCACTGTTGTGAATGCTTCAGGAAAATCAGATGTGCTCTGGAAAAAATGGATAGCAGATTCACTACACTGCAAGATGATACGTCATGTGGCTTCTATGATTTTGATCCCTGTGATAAAGAAGGTCTTACTACAGTAGTAAACAAGGGGTAATATCACTGTACTCTTCAAATGGTTATTAATAAAGGCATAAAGTCCAGTCTCCTTTTCTGGTGGCTGCTTCTAATATTATTCCTTAATTATAATCGTGAGAGTGTTTCAAAGTGCTTCCATAGCAAAGCAGCTATGCTGCATTTCCAACAAGATGGAGAGAGAGGTGGGAGTAGGATGGGTAGTTCAAACATCATATCGGGGTTCCCAGCTCCAGCCTGGCTGCCTCCAAAATATGCCATTTGAAAACCTGCCCCAACATTAATCCCACTAGCCCTCTCTTCTCAATGCTCCTCTACCTCCATTTCTGCCTCAGGGATTCACAGACTTCCCAAGTTATCCTTCTATCTCACTGAATTACAGAGTCACAGCAGTAGCTGGAACTGGAAGTGACCTCTGGAGGTCCTTGCTCAAGCTTGCCCAGGATTGTGTCTAGATAGCTTTTGAATAACTCTAAAGTTACCTCAAATCTTGTGCATTGAAATCCCCTGCCCTGCCATAGCAGAACCTCCAACCCTGTGCAGCTTTCCTACTTCAGGGTCACCCCAGTTTCCGTTCCCACTCATGCCTCCACCCCACCCCAATATCCTCCTTCAGGGCCCAGCAACCTTCCCCTGTCCCCTGCTCTCAATCCTTCTCCCCCCAGCTCCTCGTGTCCACTTGTGTGAGGACCCACTTCCCTTTCTCCAATCTCTCCCCATCCCTGAAGTCTCTTCCAGCCGACCTCAAACGCAGCAGATGATTAAAATTAATATAATTAATCCCATTCTTCCTGTGCTAACCAAGACAAGTGCAGGCACTAATTCATGCTCCTACCTCCTTGATGTAATGCTTGCTTTTGGCCCCCTGCCCATATCTCCCCCCACTGCAGGGTTCTCTGTTCAGCCCTTCTCCTTAACCAGAGACCCTTGGGATGTTCCTGTGTGTGCAGGGTTCGGCTCAATCCCACAAGCCACAGGTTGCTGGCCACCCGCACCTGCTTCAGCCAGCCAAACCGGCCTCTTCCATTCTTGTGGAGACAGCTGCCTGGGATCCTGGCAACGATTTCCCAAATCCAGACAGGAGCTGTAGCTAGAGCTCCACCTGCATTGAGCCTGCAGGGAAGAAAAAGCGGACACGTCTGGGAAAAAGGAGCTTTATGGTAATTCTGCAGCAGGCATCCAGACTTTCAGGATGGGAGCCTACTCTCCAGAGGCTTGGAACGGAGTGGGAAGCCCAACATCCATGGGCAAGGCAAGTGCAAACATGTGCAGAGCAGAGAGTTAGGCTAGTCCCATTCTGCCTGGTCAGATCCAGATCTCACACCACATGCATGCTGTCCAAAGCAACAAGTAACAGCGTAGTATTTGCTCCGCCTCTTGGCCGCGGGCTGTCTGTGGCCATGCCTGTAGGGGTGGCAGGTCCCTCAGGGTGGGCATGGAAATACAGCACTTCTCCAGAGCACACCAGTGAGAAGCAGATTGAGGTACAAGCTGTGAGACCTAGGGCTGCATCTTCAGACCTCCCTTGGGAACTCCTTCCTCTCTGTTTTGGTAACATGCAAGCCCCAGCACTTCACAGGCATCAGATTCACAAGTTCTGACTTGGGCATCCCTGAAACCTGCCAAGAACACCACTGAGGACACGAATACAAAAGACAAGCGAAAAATAACAAAATAAAGACCAAGTAAGAGTCAAATGCTCTGAATGCTAACAAACTAGTGAGAAATCTTACTTTCTTCATTCACAGCAGAGCTAATGGGTGAAATAGGGCCATTGTGAGTAAGCAAGGTTCTAATATGCATGATGCGCCAGTCATACAGGGTCCACCAGAAAGCCATGACAATGTTGGCCACCTCCTGTGGTATATGGTAACCACAGCCCCATCATGAGGGATGAGAATGGGCAAAGAGAACCACGTCACATGCCAGAGGCACACTGCCTGCACACTTGGGGCAAACCATCTCAGAGCTTTGGGCTCGGTTTATTGTTTGGCAAAAATGAAGTTGATAATATCTGCCTCACAGGGGAGTTGTGAGGTTTATTAACGCTGCACCTAGTGCTTTGAGATCCACATAGTGAAAGTCCTTTATGACTATTTTATTGTTATTGTAGGGAGATCAAAGTAGCAGCTCTAATCTAATGCCATCCCTTTTATGTTCGTACCACCCACTTGCGTGCAGAAGTCAGCCTGGCTGCGGAGCGTCTCCTCTGCGTGCTGGCCTTCCAGGGCGACGAGCCATGTTTGTTGGGGAGGTTTTCCAGGGTAACTAGCTGCTAGTCAGCCAGGGCTTGAACCTTATTAAAGAATGAAGGCAGACATCAAGTTGCATCATTGTTTAGCAAGGCTGGAATAAACCATTTAGCTCTGCATTTTCTCGAGTTACTTGGTATGTTGAAAAGATAGGTGTGGCGAGACAAAAATGTACAGTACAAAGGCAGTGCTCTATTTGAAAGCATTTTTAATTCACTGGAGTTCAGTCTTCAGTCCGTTTGCTATATGCGTTGCCGGTATTGTAGATTCAGATGTACATACAGGCATACATATATGTTTGTAAGTCAGGGAAGTCTGTAAGACATAGAACAGGAGAGAGCAAGTAGGCCACTCAAGGATTTTCCTCACTCTTTTTGATGGAGTTAGTGTGGTATTCTGGTCTAATCTCAAATAAATTTTTGTTTTCCTGCAAGGGAAAGCTACTGCTGGGAATCTCAATTTATTAAGAGTTTGGATTTGTTTCTTCTTGGACATCAATTTCACAAAGTGCCTTAATGTGTGAATTGTACACAAAGAGTCTAAGATATCGAAGTGTGACAGTGAGTGCTCTGTTGACGAGAGACAATGTGGTCCAATTATTGCAGGGGGGAAAAAAAGAGAAAAAAAATTCATGTTCAAACCTGAATGAAAAGAAAGAGCTGTATAGAACAAGTCATGCTCCCATTTTTGGAAGAAGACCAAACCCTATGGCAGATATGTTTATTTTAATACTTTTATTATGCTATATATTACTCTGAATCTGTTCATTTGAAGTGAAGAACCAGAGGGTACAGCTCCAACGAACAACTGAATTCTCCACTTCTGCAGCAAATCACACCTGCCTAAATATGAGGTGTAGTGCTACCCGGTTAATGGAAGTTTCTCTTTGGTGACTGAACTGAAAAGTCATAATAACAAGGATCTAAGAAAATAAGTTGTCTCACAATGGAAATATCTTGATTTTTAGCAAACCCAAAAGCAGCATGTTTAATTTTAAGATTCTGCTGAGCCAAAACTAAGTGTTTGGGAGGGGAGAGTAATTTCTTTCAGGTTACTTACACTTTGTAGTAAGAAACAAAGGAGAACCAAACCATTAGAGCAATAACAACGAAAAATCTTATTAATTGAACATATAATCAGGATAAAAACAGAAGTTTCTTTTCAGAAGTTGAAATAATGCACACTCTTGCTGCTTTTTAACCTCCTCTCAAACTGACCACTGAATTCAGCTCAAATTTATGAAGCTTCAGACTGCTCAAGCTTGTGTTTTTGACTCATTTATATTTGGCAGAGGATGTGCTTAAATGCTTTTTCTAAATAGAAAAGTCACATTATTTTCTATTGTGGAATTTATCACTTATGGACTTATCTATCAAAACACCTAGACCTTACAGCATGAAAAAAATGAAAATATTATTATATCCAAGAGTCTGAGGAGCACAGGCATGCCCTGTGAAAATACACAGGCGACAAAAATCCACATTTTCCATGGAAGAATAACAGGTAGGATTTTTTTTTCCATCTGTTTGTACAGCTCTACCAAAGTCTGTGTGTGATCTTGACGTGTATGTACAGTAAATGCTCATATGGAATAATACACACCACTGCCCTCATGTTGCCCTAACAGCATTTATCAAGTAGTTGGTCAGAATGACAGAATTATTTTAAGGATGATTATGGGATTACAGCACAGAAACTATTTTCCCCTTCAGAAGTGGGTGGTGGCACTGCTACATGATAAGTGAGAAAGTATCTTTTTTTGGTTCTTTCTGATGTAAAGAGTCAAATAGATCTGTCAGCAGGCAGTGTCCCGGGACTGCCTTATCCTTAAAAGGAACAGAAGCTCATTTTTGCTGTGGTTTAGCAATGGAGCTTGTGTATTTTGTTTTTTGTATTAATTTTTTTCCCAGGGTGGCCTTCTTATGTGCTAAAAATGCCTCATCATGGTAAAACACAAAACAGAACCTTCCTTAAAATCCCACCCCTTCTCCTGGGGTGTTTGCCTCATCGAGTACTTTGGAGACCAGGGTGACTCATGTAAACTGTATCAACATGGTTCATCTTTTTTTTTTTTTTTTTTTTTTTCCCCTTACTTAATCTTCAGTGCTTGAAGAGAGAGGAAAATGGTTGAAAAGCATTTCAGGGTGGCAGCAGGAGGTGAGGAACTTGTGAAAAGATGAATGCCAGCCCTACTACAAAGGATGCGAAAAGTCAATGGTATCTTCCCCCACTAAGGCACTCGATCCTGCATCTACCTGTATCTGCTTATTGTGAAGAGCCCTGGGTAGCTTTTGTGAGAGTGTTATTAGCAGCACAGAGGCTTAGACCAGGCCCTTCTTAGGAAAAAAAAAAAAAAACGCACAAAACCAACCAAACAAACAAACAAAAACATAAAATCATAGAACATCCTGAGTTGGAAGGGATCCACAAGGATCTTTGAGTCCAGCTCCTGGCTTCACACAGGATCACCCAAAAATCAGGCAATATGGCAGAGAGCATTGTGCAGGTACTTCTTGATCTCTGGCAGCTCAGTGCTGTGACCACTGCCTCTTCCAGTTCCTGACCATCCTCTCAGTGCAGAACTTTCCCCTGATGTTCAATCCGAACCTCCCCTGAACCCACCACATCTGTGCTCCCTTTCAGTGGAAATCTTTGTCCATAGGTAGTCCTGCAAGCACAAAGCTGCACTGACAGCTGCATCAGGCTCCTTTCCTTCCAAAATGCAATGGTTATAGATGAGCAGTGTCATGGAGGGTCCTGATACATTATTAAGATTTATGGAGTTTTTGTAGCTTTTGAATGCAATTTTAGAGAAAGAAAGGAAACAATCATTAATACACTAATTTAATGTACCCAGCGACCTTGAAAGCTTGTCTCCATGTTTGGTAGAAATCGTTCATATTTGATGGTTGGACTAGATTATCTTAGAGGTCTTCTCCATTCTTCGTGATTCTGTGGCCCCATCAAAGGATGTGTGGGATCCTTTCCACTCACTTATCTATTGCTGATAAAAGTCCCCTGTGTGCCTTATGTTGTTTTCTGACCCCTCCAAGCTGATAAATTCATCTCACTGAAGATCAGACTGTCCAAGCAAAACTCTGTGTTTGTGCTCATGTGTGTGTTCTTGTACCTATGTAAAAACTTACATTACAGCAAAGATATTTTTCATTGGGCACAAGTACCTCTGGGAAAGCAAAACAAAATAAAAAGCTTATTTGCTTTCTTTCAGTCCAACAGGGCCAAACACATGTTCATTTCTGTTAGTTTAATGGATGAATGAAGTAGACCTAAATCACAAAATGGAAATGAGAAGAAGTGCTCAGAAGGACCTAAGAAAAAAGCTGCCTACAATCCTACCTGGGAAAACAAAATAAAACTCATTCTTTTCAGCATCAGGTTTGTCGCATTCTTTCTCAGGCAAACAAATCTTCCTTTACCAGGTCTACAGTTTCCACATTGTGAAACACAGCTTGCTCTTCCTCATCTGCACAGATCAGTCATTTTTAGATCGAGGTCTCATTTTTCGGGATCAAGTTGCAGTGAAGCAACATCAGAGCCCTACGGAGAGTCAGCCAAGACCTTTCCCAGCAAATTAGTCCTTGTAAGCTGTCAGCTAGACTTGGTACTTCTGCCTGAAGTATACACATCAGGCATTCACAGTTTTACACATTTCTTTATGGAGCTTTTCTCTCCTTTCCCAGCCATCTCCAGCACGGGGCACACATAAAGATCCACCACTGTCCAGCTTGCATCTGCCTCCTATCCAACCCACTTGGTGGCTCCTAGCTCCTTTACTGGAAAAGAACAGCCATCTGTTATGCTGTGCTGTGTGTCATCTTTCCATGCTATGCCTCAGAAAGATTCTGAGCCAACCAGTCATTCTTTGCATAGAAGCCGTTTGACCATGCTTGATGAACCAGGTTATCCTCCAGTGTGTCCTTACTTGCCCCACGATGGTCTTTTTGCAAGGAGCAGCAGAACTGCTCACAGCATTCTAGGCAAGTCCACACAGGGGTTTTATACAGACTTGTAGTGACGGTGGTTTGGTGTGACTCTTCCTTTCTCTGGGCATGGAGCTGGTATTTCCACAGTACTGTTGCCCTAGGACTCTGTTCCTGGACAGTTGCAAGTGACTCAGAGACCAAGCACTGAATATTTAAAGTTAGGAATTTTTTTTTTTTCTCCACGGTGTCATCACTTTACACTGTTGAAATTCATCTGCCATTCTTGTCTTCAGTTTAATTCTGCAAGTGTGAGTGATTTGCTGTCTGTGTGGTGCAGGGAGAGAAGGATAAATGTTAAACAATGCTCACCATCCCAATGCCTCAGAAATGGGCTGGTTGTCATGCATTCACATTAATTAATCCCGTCTACTGCCTGACATAAAATACAGGGAAGTGTACTACTTTCAAAGCCAGAATTTAACAGAAACCTCACCAATGACCATTTGAGATCTGGGGAAGAGAAACAATTAAAAGCAATTGATGCCATCCCAGCTCTTTGCCTGTGAGCATAGCAAATTATGCACAGCACATCATCTGCTTTGGAAGTATGTGCACGGGGGGAAAAAATGACTCTAGAATTCTCAGGCTCATTAGATAATTTAGAATACATTTTAAATTCCAAATATATGTTTTTGCTAACAGTTATAACTGCCAATTCGAAAAAAAAAAAAAAAGTGCCCAATACACTCAGAAAAGGCATCATGGAATGAAAGACTAGAGGAATTGAAAGCAGTTTCTGGTGCTCAGGAGCAGAAATAGGCCAAAGTCATTGCTCACAAAGTATGTGCTTGTTGATGAATGGAGTAGCCAGGCTAGGGAAGATCCTTGACATTCTTCCTTGAAATGATTTTAAACTGAAGGAGCGGAGATTTAGGTGAGATGTTAGGAGGAAATTCTTTTCTGAGAGGGCGGTGAGGCGCTGGCACAGCTGCCCAGAGAAGCTGTGGTGCCCCATCCCTGGAGGTGCTTAAGGCCAGATTGGATGGGGCCCTGGGCAGCCTGAGCTGGTGGGGGGCAGCCCTGCCCATGGCAGGGGTTGGGGCGGCGTGGACTTTGAGTTTGTTTACCAACCCAAACTGTTCTGTGATTCTATGAAATCAGCAGCATGGCCAGCTACGCAGCCAAGCTTTTTGTATACGGTGTTGAGCACCAGGCTCTGATAAAACAAGGTCAGCGTCATCCAGTTTTAACCGCCCTGAGTGCTTGCAAAGCCTATGCAAGGTTAAATAAAATTTACTGTAACTCAAATATTAAGTGTCTCCAAGTTGGCCGCCCACACAGGAAACTTCTTGGAGCAGGTGGTCACTGAGGCCTACTGGTTGCTCCGGCTCCACTCGCCCTGCTTGTGGCTGCTGACTCACCAGCAAGCTACGAGCCCAAACAAAAGGCTCTCAGATCAACGCGGAGGCATGGAACCAGGGAAGGCAAGGAAGGAAGCAGTCGTCAGAGCACACAGTCCTCAGAGCGTGCAGAGGATGAGGAGCTAATAAGAGGCAAAATGAAACAAGGCCCTGTAGTGTTGGCCTGTGCTCCTCCAACTTGAGCCCAAAGGGAATATTGAGTGAGGCAGCCATGACAGGCTGAAGAGGAGATGGGCACAGCAACATCACAACTTCACTCATCTCACTGTTGCTCCAAGGCTTCCCCCTGCTATGGGGACCATTGTGTTTTCTGCTTTCTTACCCAAATGTAAGGTCTGCCATCACCCTACTGGTCCCCTGAGGCACACGGTCAGCTCCAGCTTTTGGCCATCAATGGTATTAATTTGGTTTCTGTTTGCTATATTGGCAGGTCTTCACCCTCTTGCCATTTCTCTTGCCACTTTCTCAGTAACATTCATTTTATTACCTCCCATTTATTTGGCACATTAAACCCCCATGCCAACGGTGCTTTTGATTTCTGTTGAAAAAGAGGAAGAGTCACATTTCCTGAGTTTTCACTCAGAGAGCATAGAAGACATCAAAAGTGTGCATAATGTGTACTGGATCTGTTTAGATGACTCACCGTGGTTGCCAGCAGACATACCTGTAACAAACACACACCCTGAAGTATTATAAATTAGTCTAGTTGTCTAACACACTTGCTGAGTGCCTAATACTGCTGGTAAAAAATGTCCTGGCTTTGCTAGCATGGGAGGATGTTGTAAGGTCTGATCTGAAGCCAACTTAACACAGTGAGCTTCACATCTGGGTTTAGATGGTCACAAACTATTCCAAAACAGTTTTCATTCAGCAGTGATCTTTGAGCTGCTGGGACACATCTTTTTGTGCCTCAGATGGGGCTTAAATACTTTGCAGTGTCAGGGTCTGTATATATAGTTGCTGATTCTAAGAGCCAGCAATCTCCTTACTAGATTCCCCTGGGTTCATATCATAAATGCCTGCCAAGGCAGTAACACAGTTTAGAGGTATAAAATCATACGCATTTTTATACCAGAATGGTATGTTAGCTGAGATATAACAGGAAGAAAAAAACAACAACACACAAATAAACAAAACAAAACAAATGAAAACAAAACAAAACAAAACCTGAATCTAAAGTAGAAGATTTTGGTGGTATTACATTATTAGAAAGCATAGCTCCCTTCCTACCATGAAGTTACTATGGCAGATCAGGACCACACAATAATTTATTAAATCAAAAAATATAGGAAGCCTAGTGCTAATCTATAGCAAAGCAGTGATACCCTGGAACACTTCCTCCTATATGTTATTGTGGATGGAAAAAAAAATAGGAGGCTTTCCCTTTTGGAAAAAGTACTATTTTTCCAAATGCTCATGTTTTGTGGTTCAGCTTTCATCAGCTACACAATGTATTTTAAGTCACAAAGGTATAATGCATCACTGCAGAAATCTCTTCCTGATTTATTCATACATCCTGCAATGCAACAGGAAACTTTCAAACGCTCTTTCCAAACTTCCCAATCACAAATTGCATTGCAGCCTGTAAAACAACCATCCATGTGTTGCTTTCCAAGAACATTTCACATGACACGTTGTCAGGGAGAAGGCTATTAGTTGGAAGCCTGCGTGCATCAAGAATTCATCGGTCTTTTACATCTTGCTGGAAACGAACTTGCTCTGGTTTTATTTTCACTGACTTCAAAACCATTCCTGTGCCTGTATGCTTTGCTACAAGCAGCTGGCAGAGATAGAAAATGGGGAACTGAAAGATTTCAGGAACACAGATTTTAACCTACAGTTATATCACTTTTAAGGCATCTGTCAGATGTTGTTTACTTGCCCACGTTCCTTAAACCCAGTGTAAATAGCTCTACTGCTCAGCAAGGCGGGATTGGCTGTGGTTACACTTCAGTCACAACCAGACAGAATTTGAATTGTTTGAAGGCACTTTGAAGCAGCCAACTTGCTCAGCAGAAGAGTTTTGCCACAACCATGCCAGCCGTGCAGAGAAACTGCCTGATGCTTCTTGAGTGCACTTCGTAGTCCCAACAAGCCACGTGCTGCTGTGAGAGCCAGCACTGCTCTGCTACCCAGCTGAATGCCTAAATTGCTCCTGAGCTTCTCTCCATCCGACTGTAGCAGCTGGGATAAGGCTCCTCTAGCCTAATTTGGCCCCCTAACAGGGAGATGCGTGGCTAAGCCTCCCAGCTTTGGCAGCTCATCCACAGCCTCCGTCCAGAGGTATGCACCATCCAGGGAGCCCACCTAATTAGCTGGGACTACAGCCCCTCTCTACACAGCTGAAGTTGGGTGAAATCAAACCTTCCTTTCATGACTTCTGAGACTGCAGGACCTAAGTGGTTCCAGAATTAAGACTTTTCAGTTCTTTCTATATCTTTATTTCACCGCAGTACCCAAATTGGAAACACATCGCAGGGATTGTTTGGGGCATATGTTAGTGTCAGATCTGCGCTGTGAGTTTCTGAAATTTGGTATTCCCATGTTTGTAAGACAAGACAGCAGTTTCTGCATTAAGTTTTGGCTTTGATATTTTGATGCCGTCTCTGAAGCAGATGGGTATTCAGTTCCATATGTCATCCAGAGCTTTGTTTTGAAAACACCAGGGGAAAAAAAAAAAAAAACAGCAACTTTAATCAGATTTTATCCTGCATCTCTGACCATCACTAACAAGCAGAGAGATATTTAATAATTTTGTGGGTGAGTTTGAACTGGAGCAGTGCATCTTCCAGGTATATCTGTAGCATAAATGAGTAAAGAAATTAATCTGAAAATCTTTTTTTGAAAAATAAATACTGTGAAATTCTAAATTCTTCCAGGGCGTTTATGTTGGGTTTGCCATATTGCTTATATCTAAGAGGAATTAGAAGGCTGCATGATTCTAATGTATCCTCTTTGACATGACTTCATTATAACTGCCTTTCATTATAATTAAAAAAAAACATAAAAAGGTTTAAGGATTTCAGATAGAAAAGAGTTTTCTGCTTCTGGGTTGCATGAATGGAGTTCACAATCCAAAATATACAGTTTTAAGGAGGTGGTTGAGTCACCATCCCTGGATGTGTTTAGATACCATTTGGATGTGGTGCTCAGGGACATGATTTAGCGGAGGGCTGTTAGAGTTAGGGTAGGATGGTTGGGTTGTGGTTGGACTCGATGATCTTTAAGGTCTTTTCTAACCTGAGTGATTCTATGATTCTGTTCTATGATTCTAGTTTTTCAGACCAAAATCTCTCCAGTAAATTCTGGTGACATAAAACTTATTCTCTCTCCATTCAGTATTATTTGGAATTGTCACAGGAAGGAGACATCATTTGTTCCATCTTCTGCCAAAAATGCATCTATAGAGTCATATGTTCTGACTTCTGGTCCTCACAGTTACTTCATTCATCTTTTGGCAACCATTTTTCTTTGACGCATGGCTGGGGCACCCAGCTGTGCATCCTGCCCCACTGCAGGAACAGCTGAGGTACCAGTGAATCAGCAGCACAAACACCACAATGACAGAAAGATGGATTAAGACAAATCCTCAGCAAATTTGCCTTTCCTGCTCTGACAGCCGGAGCTGACCTCTGAACCTCCCAGGCACATGCGCAGCAGGAGAAATGGACAGCTGAGTATGGATACTCATCCAGTGCCTCTGGTCAAGCCTTGCCTTCTCACTGCTTGGTTGTTAGTATCAGCTAACAGAGGTGTAATTATTTCTTTTTACAGAGTTGTATGAGGCTCAGCAATGCAATATTCAGATTTTAATATGAGCGAACAGAGCATGGATGTAACGCAACTGGATCTGGAGGGCACGAAGGCAGATTGATCGCTCAAGCCAGTAGTCACCCTGCTCAGCTCTGGTCTCAACTGGGAAGAGGTAGAGGCCTTTAACAGTTAGCTTTTAGCCATGACTGAAAAATGCAAACATATTTATTTTAAACCAATACTTTTGGTGAGAAAACTGAGAGCTGAAAGTCGTTTTGTTGTGTTTTGGTTTGTAAAGACTAGTTAAGGATTTTGCACACATGCACACACAGCACACACATTTGTTTTAATCGCTAATCCAGACAAACTGAAGATTATGTTGTTGTATTAAAGGCTAATGTGATGAAAAGATCAAGGCATTTAATGAAGTGCAAAATTCATCCTACTTATGAAAAGAAATGTTGCTCTCTCCAGGGAAAACTCTGTACAGAAAATGTGGCTTTTTAATGAAAGTTATTTGTGTCTGTTTAATATTCTGGACCATGAGAAAAGATTTGTTGTTGTTGTTGTTGTTGTTTGGCATGTTAACAGCATGGAGTGCAGTACCACTTCATTTTTTCTAACAACTTGAACTCTTTGGCAGACAGCCCCACGCTGGAGTGGATTATCTCTTTAGTTTAATTGGATAGTTCATTAGAAGACTTGATCATGTAATTGGGAAGGATAGTAGAAAAAATTTAAGAACTTCCTAGTTGCTGTACATTAGGCTCACCTCCTGTCGAGTTCTGGGAACCCGGACCCACCACAGCTTCTAAGACGCTTAATTACTTTCTTTCTCTGAGCGATTGTTCCTGTCCCAACATCCTCTTCTCTGATGTTCAGAACTTCCAAACGAAAGCAGAGGGAGAATTAAAAAATTAAAATCTTGAATGGGGAAAGATCAACTTTGTGACACTTTTCAAGCTGCATAATAAAGACGAGCTAGCAAAGTGCAAGGAAGAGCAAAATCCCACCAGTGAAGATGGCTGTCCCTATGACTGCAAGAGTTGTGCAACCAAACTCTACGAGGGAGCTTTTGGAGTAGGTTGCTTTATGGAGATCGCTCTTCCTGGCACTCATACACATCTTGTAACACTTGTAAATCTTGCAGCAATTAAGTGAGCGGTTCCATACCACACAATATTTTACTTACAGACAAGGACCCTTATATTCCTCCCCCAATAAACTGCACAGAGCTAAATTTGGAATTCCTTGTCAGGGGGATTTGGACAAGAGAAATGCATTACAGATGAATGCTTTCAATAGTTTCCACAGATTCAATCTAAAGCTAAAAATCACCTGTTTGATTTCCTAAAGTGGTTTTCCCTTACAGCTGAGATTTGCAACTGATGGTATCCTTATAGTGAGTGACAGTATGAAGCTATTTATTTCCAGCAGTAAGGAAATCATATATTATATTACTCACAAGAGGCACTGTGTGTTCTGTTCTTGGAAGTCCATAGTCATCTGTTAGTTTGAAAGGAACAAGGCTGTCAGAAGCTCTTAGTGCTGCTGGCCCACTCTTGAAGTCAGCACAAACTGGGGATTTACTTATAGTTATCAGAGTGTGATGACAGCTTGCTCTAAGGAAAACCTGAATTACAGGAGTCATGCAGCAGATGTGGAAAGCTTGGACAACCTCATCAGAATTGTCTGTAGAGGAAAGAATGCTACAGGAGACTGATGATTATTTTTGAGTTCTAAAATATTCCTAAACCTGGGATTTGTGGGAGCAAGGGAGAAATTTTCACCAAGCCACTCTCACACTTTGGTATCTCAGAATAACTGAAGTTTCAGAAAATCATTCTCTAAAATTGACATGCTACTTTTGCAAGCCTCTAGACTAAAGCAAGAAAATATAGGTATGGTCACTGGCATGAAGTGGAAGTGAAGTGACAATCTCAAAAATATAGAAATATGAATAAATAAAATGAGAGAAAGTGGAGAATAGGCAAATGTAAGATGCAGCCTCCTGGCAGCCCCTAGATTCCAGCCATTCTCAGATTGGACAGTCCCAAGCTGGGAAGGACACCTGTGCACTCAGCAGACCCTGAATATGTCTGTCTCATCTGCTTGGCCAGACCCATGCATCCTTATAGCACCGATGATTTCCCCTGGCAAGATAGAGTCACTATCTGGATGCTTGTGCTGTTTCCACTTGCCTGTTCCATGCTTCAGGGAGGCAGTGGTAGGGCCAACAGTGCACATGCACACGATAGCTCTGACCTGTCACATCAATAGCAGAACCTGTGAAGGGAAGGAAACTAACAGGGGAAGAAACAAATAAAGCAGCCACAAAAGAGGCTACAAATGCTCCAGGGGAAAAGAAATAAAAAAAATTTAAAAAAAAGCCCCATTTTATTGCTGAGCTCTGCCTTTCAAAACATGTAAGCTTGGAGAAATCAGTGCCAAGAAAGGTCATTCTGCAAAACCACACTGCCCTGATGCTCTGCAGGGCTCTATACAGCCCCAGTGCTGCTGTGGGATAGATACCTCTTGCTCAGGACTTTTTTGGCCCTGAGGTATTCTTTAACTAGAGAAATGGTGGGCACTGAAGGAAAGGATGAAACCTCCCTAAAAGTTCCCACATAGGAAAATAGTCTTGAACATCACCTAGCTTTGGTAACCAGCCTTGGTGACGACAACTCCAGCAGTGCTGAGTAGGTCATGGCCCTGAGAAATACCCAACTTACTCAGTGCTCGGAATCCCACTGCCCTTCTCCAAGGGCACTCCAAGATCTCTTGGTACTGACTTGGTCTCCCCATCATCAAGGAGATCAGGACAATTCTGTAGATTTAGGTCTGCTAAGACTGATGTCACTGAGTGACTCAGATCATGTAAGTCTCTAAGGACGGCAGGGAATCAAAACTGACTTACTGAGAACTTTGAGGTGGCCTTCCTGGTTCTGGGTGGACTCTTTGCTAAGATATAAATAAACACATAGCACTCAGTAGGTGTTGCCTACTGAGCAGTGTAAGTTCATTGTTTTATTTTAGATCAGAAGCTGAAGTTTTGATGTTGTTTGCTATGTACTTACCAAATATTGCCTTTCTGTATGAAAGGCACAAGAGGTGCGAGTAGTAATATATGTCCAGAGTCAAAGAGAAAGACAATATTGATTCATTACAACTGAGATGGCAGAAACGTGGAAATACTATTTTGTAATAAGGTTATATTTATTGTAGAGTACCTTGCACATGGGGAACCACACAGAATAGTTACAGAACATAATTTCTGTCCAGAATATTTACTCTGGTTGATCTCTTTCCAAAGAGAGAGCCTTGTGACAAATATCTAAAGACAGAACATGTTTGATGCATAAGGAAGGCATGGCTGGGTAGGAACAGATTTAGTGCAGCTCAGAAATAAATGTGTTGGGTTTTTTTAATATAAAAATGGAAAAAAATGCATTCAAAATGTTGAATTTTAGGACTCTGCAAAAGTTTTCCAGTCATTAGAAGAAACACAAGACTCTTAAAATGAGTGCAAAATACAAACATTCTCCAAAACAAAGCTGCCTATTAGACAGTTATTACCACCACTAGCACATTAACTACTTGTGTTGACTACTCAAGTGGATTGTTTTTACTCTCTGTACAAAATGGATATAAGATATTGCAATATTTCTAGTATTTTATTAGAGGACAGAGGTCAAAGCCATAACATAACTGAGGAGATCCAACTCACAAACATTAGTCAAACACAAAGTAATGCTTGACCAACCTGCTTGACTAACCTAGTAGCCTTTTATGATAGTGTCATTGCGTCAGTGGACAAGAGAAGAGCCACTGTTATATATCTGGACTTCAGTAAGGCCTTTGACACGGTACCTCACAGCATCCTTCTCTCCAAGTTGGAAAGATACGGATTTGATGGGCGGACTGTTCAATGGATGAAGAACTGGCTGAAGGATCAAGTCTAGAGAGTGGTGGTCAATGACTCAGTGTCTGGCTGGAGATCGGTGACGAGCAGTGTCTCCCAGGGGTGACAGGACAAGGGGAAATGGTTTCAAATGAAACAAGGAGAGATGTAGATAGGATACAAGGAAGTAGGCTTTTACAATAAGTGGTGAGACACTGGAACAGGGTGCCCATAGAGATGGTTGATGCTTCGTCCCTGATGACTTTAAAGGTGAGGCTGGATCAGGCCGTGGACAAACTGATCTAGCTGTGGATGTCGCTGTTCATTGCAGGGGAGTTGAACTTCAGAGGTCCCTTCCAACTCAAAGAATTCTATGATTCTGTGATTCTAATGGTGTTTTGGAAAGCACCTACCAAGGGAGGGCAGCAGCCCGTGGCCTGTACTCTGTCTGCAAAAATAAACCTTCAATCAGATCAAGTTTACAGTTTGATGGACAACCCAGATATTAGGCCTGCCAATAAAGTCAGACACACAGATCCAGTCATCAAAAAGTTTAGGATGGAGGCTTTTCTTTACAGCTGTGCTTTTGCTTTTAATGCATTCCGTATAAAATATTTTCATATGTTTGAAAAAGAAAATGCCTACATTAAATGATTATGGTGCTGTCCTCAGGGGAAGCTGAAGATGTCCAAAGTAACAAAATAAATAATGAAGAAAAAAATGGGTCATGCTTTATTATAGCATTTCCCAATAACACAGATAATTTTTTGAAGTGTTAAACTGTGTCTTTTATTGGCATATCAGCCAACAGTGCAGTATTCATTCAGGAATCTGTAATTTATTAGCCATGATCCTCTTTCATCGGAAGTCATTCTAAATAAAATTGTGGCTTCTTTTTATTTGCTGCAACTTCTAATAGTTGTGCTCGTGGGAGTGCCACTGAACACATGGTGGGCTGGTGAGGGCCCCACACACACTAGAGGTCACACGTGTCCCTGATGCAGGAACTCCTTTCTTGTAATGAACTTCTTTACCCAGTGCAGAGCCTCTCAAAGGACTGGAGAACCTGCCATAGGACAGCAATGAGCCTAAAACAGAGTTTTGTAAGAGACATTTGTAAGGCTGAAGGTTCAAGGTTGAGGCAGAAATTGGTGCCTTCAGGATTTTGTCACACAGCTGAAGTTCTTCTTGTGAGAAGTAATAGCTGCTGTTAGGAGCAGAGTAGAAGCTCAGCCTTCCTGAATCTATTTTTAATTAGCAGCACACTTTCTGGGAAACAGACTCTCAGGGATGTACCTTATGTAAGGGCAGCACACCCGTCGCAACATGCCTTGAGAACCACTTGAGGGAATGACCTCAGTTTGAAAATCTTCTCTTTATTTTTCCAACTGGCAGTTGGAAACCAGTTTTTCTGAGACACATGGAAGGAGAAAATCATCACTAGCTTTGAGCTGATTACTCCCCAGAATGATCCCAGCCTGCAAAGAAGCTTCCTGACACTCAGGAAACTGTTACTCCTTGCATTAGGTGTGTGGATTTCTAAACTCCCTGCTGAAAACTATAGCCTGACAAAGATATTGGTGCATCTTGCTTCCTTTATCCTGTCATTTGTGCTATCCACGGGAGATCTTACACCCAACTTTCCCACTTCTCAAAAAGCTACCCAGTCAGATAACTTCCTCCATCCTCTATGCTTTATGGTGAGAAAAAAGAAGGACTTTTGCTTTATTTCTTCAAGTCTGAAATATGTAAGAAGTTCATGAAGTACACAACTTACCTGCTGCATGAGTGGGCCAGCTGCAGTTACAGATACACCATGTGTCTCTTGTAACATCTTTGGTGGAGATGCCGGAAGACATTTTTCCAGCACTGTCTTGGTGAATATCCTATCTGACCATCAAGCCTCTAGTTATCCTCGTGGGAGATGTAGCCTCCATTCCAATAAATTTTCCACCTAAATTATTTCAGAGTAGTAAAATTTGCACATGCAGCAAAGGAGTAAGGTGCTAAATGAAGATATGGAGTCTTCGATGTGAACATGACAGGGCTTTTAATGCATTTTTCCTCTCTCCTTATGTCTCTTTCAGACAGACACAGTGGTTTGCTCATGGTCTTAGCTATGTATTCATAAGCTGACTGTGCACTGGAAACCACATGGCTGTGGTTAGTGTAGTACCATGCTCAAACTTAAAAATTGGGCTAAGAGGCAGGAAATATTATGTTGGGCTTACTGCCACTCTAATATATCTACATGGCATCCATCTGGTGTAAAGTGCAGTCAAGGTATAGCTTCCTTTTCCTTCAAAAGACCATTTAGCTGCACTCTTGGTTATCTCCCCAGTGCTTGGAGGTTAGCTCTGGAGGAAGGAGCATTTCAGTGGAAAGAAATGAAATTCAGATGTCCCTCACCTTCCAGGCAGGGGTGAGGAAGCAATCCTGTGCACTGTTGTCAGCTTGAAAGAAATAAGGGTCAGGAGGAAAATACAGTAGGAACAGTCAGAATGTGCAAAGGCAGTAGAGAAATAAAGACTTCACTCATCCAACTTTGATAGGTTTTATAGGGGTGTAGCCCCCTGTTCCAGCTGAATAGACTGAGATAACAAAAACATATCACTCACTGCCAGAGGAAGGTATGAGTATCCTGAGCAGATCATACCTTTCCTATTGCCATCCACAGCAACTAGCCAAATACCAAAAAATGGCAAATTTCTTGATACTTTTCCTTCTTGGTTCACACCCACAGTGGCAGTCCTCAGTCATGTCCCAGTCCTGCTGCACTGAGGTTCCATGGTAGGGGATACCCCTGGCATCTTAGCATCAGCACGTGCCAAAACCAGTTTAAGAAGAGGAATGAAAGCCAGTAAGGGGAAATCTCCCATTCACTTCCTATCTGTTTTCCCTGGTCATGGAGGTTTGTAAGATTTGGTGTGAGAAAATTACTAAATGAAAAGTCAGAAGTGTTGTGTTGGCTTCATCAGCTTTGGGTAATCCTGGATATGTAGGAAAATTTGTCTAGACCACAAACCAAATGGAAGCAGAACCACAACGATTTTGGTCTACCCTTTCATCCCCTCCTTCATCCTCTCAGTTTCAGTCCTTCTCAAACAGCTGCTTCTCATTCCTTTCCCTCCTGTTTCTCTTGAGAGCTTGCCTCATGACTGTGATGTGTTTGATGGAGAAGGTCTGGCTGCTTTCCAGACTGAGCCATCATGAAGGGCAGCCGCTGAAGCACCTCCACTCTCAGGTGCAGAACATGTTTGTCTGTCTCTGCTGAGCAAGGGATTATAGCACAATATTGCAGAAGTCAAATGTATACCCTACAGGTCACTGTAAACAGCAATTTTTTTTAAAGGCTGCCACCAGACTGCTGAAGCACTCCTGACTTTCCAGGGGTTCATATAAGTCCTGGATCAAGCTAGAGGATGAGAGAAACATTCAGTTTTGAACTGTTCTAAGCAGAGAGTTCTCTGTTCCAGTTTTAATCTGGAGCTGGATTCTAGAACAAGAGGGAGAGGAGTGGAAGGATGAGGCAAGGGTCCTTGCACTGGGGAGTTGCAACAGATTCCCGCACATTCAATTATTGGAAACAGACTCATGTTGCTTTAGCTCATGCTGAGCAGAATCTTAGCCCTACCCAAGATGTTGCTCAGATGTGAGCCAGAGTGACCTCCCCAGAAGGGATTCAGGAAAACATCACCTCTCTCATTAGTATGTATTTGGCCTGCAGTTTTCACAGTATTTTTGCAAAGGTGGTTCACTGGGTGCACGTGTGACTGCAGTTAGTTAAAAAGAATTGTATTTATCCATTATTGTTTTCTTTCCTTTCCTTTTTTTTTTTTTTTTCTCCCTGACTACTTTGTGACTCTGTACTAGAAATTTGTAATTTCCTTAAGCAAAATGCCTAAGGTCATTTGCATCATGACCATGCAAATATGTGTGCAAACATCCTGCTTTCTAACAATACTTTCTTCTGTGTTGAAGTTTGGTTGTGAAATTCTGACCTTTATTGTATTTGTGTTTGCATCTCATTCATCGGAGACACAGAAAGAAGGAGTCTGCACTAATTCTTTTCATACAAAAAGCACAGCAGCAACAACATTAAAAGACAGCTAAAATAAGAACACATCTTATGTGAAGTCTTTTGGTTATAATCTGGGGGCTGGATTGACTAAACCCGCTGCATGATAACCTTAGGAGTCTGTCAAAGCTTCAGGTAGCAACAGGAAGCCAGACAACACAAATAGTAGTCTGCTTCACTGCTAGCTTGCAAAAAGTCCTGTCAAACTACTTCCCATGAAACCACGTATAAGTGATTTCCTCTCTTTTTGCCTCCATTCCCTCCACAAAATGTGGATGAGTAGTTCCTTCTTTTTTCCCTTTCATTAACCTCACATGGCTACAGTACCGGTTCTGCTTTGTTTCTCTTCCTACAGACAGTGGGCCCCAGATTTTTCCTGAAGTTGCTGACTCCTACTTTTGTACAAACAAATGAGATGGAAGAAAGGCTCAAGGCAAAGAAGGGGGTGTGCAACCTGAAAATGAACCTGGAAATGGAGAGGAAGAAAACTAATTGGTGCTGTAACTTTCCCCAGTTCTGTTGACTTGGTTATGACTGACTTCTTGAATATGTTCCTCTCAGCCTTAGGATAGAGAAGTGATGCCAATAAGGCAGAGTCTGGAACAAAACAGGACGCTGTGAAGTACAGCCAACTGTAAGTGTAATCCTAGCTACACAAAACAAAGAATATAACCCAGGCCATAACCAGAGAGATTTCTCAGCGGAAATAGGCTGCCAGGACAGGAACTTAGAGGACATGAAAGTGAGGAGGGGTGCAGCCTGAAAAATGCCAAGGCATCTGAAGAGAGAAAAGCAACAGGCTACAAGGCACAAAGCTGTGCTGAGAACAAGGAGGTGACTCAGAAAAACACAGCAGACTACTCTGTATAAATGATCTGGTGCTTCTTAGAGACGTGTATCATTAATGTGCATCACCCAGCACAAGATGAAAATGATTTCTCCTTCTCATGAACATTTTTGGAGGAGATGGACAGACAGCAGGAAAGGATATGCGTATGTGAATGTACGTTTATACAACCATATATATATTTGTGTAAGGACCTTTATGTTGCACAGGACAAACTGTTTCTGGGCACTTCTCCATATTTAAACATACATGTTGTCAATTCAACTGAATAACAACCAGCCACTTACACTTTGGCCCAACAACCACCTTACTTTTCTTTATTTTTCATGTCTCCCCATAACAATGAGCTAAGCAGAACTCATGGATTTGCCAAGGCAAGCTTCCTTGCCATGGTGCCCTCCAGATCCACAAAAGATAGATCTGGTGAACTCTGGGAGGAAGCAAATTCCAAATGTAAGAGTTCGTTCCTGGAGCAGGAACACAGGAGGGAATACTCCTCTGCTGCAGAGATTTCAGATACGTGGTTTCTGGCCCCTATCTAGCACGCTCACTGTGTTTTGGTATATAAGTTCTATAAGATAAACTTTTTTTTTTTTTTTTTTTTAAACATAACTTTCACATTGCAGAACAGATCTTTCAAATGCAAAGTGCAATACAATTAGGTTGTCTGGAGTTCATGGATAACATTTACCAAAGTCTTGGGAAAATATGAAATTGCCCACCCTATAATCATTTTGCAGTGCTCACTCAAGTGGAGGTAATTGAGAGGATCTCTCAGACCAATTCACTGGTCTTTATCCCAGCAGACGGCCCACCACAGAAGTTTGCCCCAGACAGGGTAGAAGTTGATTTAAAAAATAAATAAACAAATAAATGCAAAGAAAAGGAAATGAGAGACCCACCAGAGAGGAAAGGAATCTAAAAGTAAGACAGGGAAGAGGGTGGAATAAGAAATAAAAACGATCAAAAATTTAAAGAACATGAAGATTGCTTTGTCAGTACAGAAGAAAATAACCAACATGTTATGCCTGTGTACAGTCATTCATGAGGACACACTACTCACTGGTCTGCCCTCTATCCCTATGCTGAAATGCCAAAAAAACTCTGCAAAAATATTCTGTACTTGTGATTCAGCTTGGGCTTTTCTAGATTGCAAAAGGCTAAGGAGAGAGTCTTTGTAGTTTACAATTGTAGGCAAGGAGTGGTTTACAGCAATAGTATTTCCTGCCTGCAGCTTAAATGTAACATGATGGCTGTCTTAGAATAAAAGCAAGACAAAAACTGTTTACAAAAAATTGTCTTTAATACCATTTTAGTAATGGCTTCTCCACACTGGTGACAGCTTTTGTAAAGTTTCATTATGAGAGAAGTGCATGGTTTCCCTGGAGCTTCAGGCATCTAAGAGAAAATCTTGGCACTTGGGAGGCTGCTTTTATTCCAGTAATTGCTTAAAGAGTTCAAACACGAGTTTTCCTCTGGCCTTTAGCAAATCGCTTCCTTTTCTCTTGGTGGGATAACTTCTACATATCTCACAGAAATGTGGAGTAAACCAATTTGTAAAACAGTCAAAGTCTCATGCAGGCTTTAGGTGTTAAGATTGCTGCGTGCTGCATGCTGCTGCCCTTGGACACCACTTGCTCAGAGCAAGCAGTGCTGCTGGAGATGCTCACACTGCTATACTTTCTTCCTGCAAGCCATCATAGGATGCTTAGTCAAAGTAATCACATTCAGATAACATTAAGTGTCTGCTTAGGTCCACAAGACAAGGCTGTGCAAAGTTCTGTCTGATTTCATCCTCATCCCACTCTACAGTCTTGTAAAAGTTAACTGATGAACAGAAAATGCTTTTGAGTCTCCAATAGATATCTGCATACCTCTGCAAGAAAGGTAGAGTGATGAAGAGATAGGTTGCCTTTGGACCACAATGCTGATGGAATATAGTGATACTGCAATTTTCATTAGTTACCTATAAATATGGAATTTAATTAAACACTTAAAATCTCATGGATAACCTGTGTGCTTTTGACCAGACTTTACAGATCTCTGGTGCACTATGGAAGAAACATCAACACATAGTTTTGTAGCTGAAATAATTTGTTATACTGCTAGTAGAGCCATGGGAACTGCAGATCAGTCTGCCCCCACAGTATTTTCCTTAGCTGTAAACATTACACATGCATCATTTAAAATTAATTGCTTGACAGGTAATACATGACACCAGTAGCACTTTCCAGGTGAATACAAATGTATTTCCTGTACAAGCCAGAAATGTTTTGCAGTCCTTATCTGAGTTATGGATGAGCCAAGGCAGAGAAGTGGAAAGGCTTGCAAGTCAGCACAACCGCTGATGTATTATGTTAGTGTGGTAGAAAATTCAGCCCCAATATTTTAGCCTTGTCTTATACACAGGCATCTTTTTTTTTGTTTGGCAAAGGTGTTGGGAGAGCTGGATTCTCTGTACTTAGCCATGCAATGAGATTTCTCCCAAGCAATTGCTCCAGCTCCAACGTGGGGGTAATGAAACGTTTCTGTGTTTTGACATGTACAAGTGATGACTGAAATCCTACTGCTCTGAATACCAGACTGTCTCATGGAGCTCTCTTTTGTACATGTTAATTTTAATTGTTCTGGTGTTTTTTATTCCATCTTATTTAGTCAGAGAGGGGATTTAGAGGAATGTAAATAATTTAAATATATACCTGTAAACATATGAACAAACATGGCTGTCCACTGGCAAGTGTGCCATTGGATGTGCTGACACGATCACGCTGTATTTCGAGAGATTTTGGAGCCTAACTGGTATCACTCTTGCTTTTGCTTTCTCTGTTACATATGCACGCACGAAGTCTTGTTCACTTAAACTGTGCTTACGGGGTAGGCACCGTGCTTGGCTGTTCAATAGACAACCCGAAGCTTCTTTAACCTGAAGTTAACCAGTTAATGTTACATAGACAGATGGAGAGATGATTTACTTGCAGATCACCAGATGGGTAACATACATTTGCTTTCATGCAGAGATCTGGCAAGTAGAGTCAATTGGAATGCTGCTGGTGCGCCCTTCTCCTACAGCCTTGTCACCCTGAAAGCTGTGAGCACAGGGACAAAAGTCCCTAGAAGTCCATGCCAAGAGGTGTTTTCCTTCTATCGGAAAGAATAACAGATTGGACGGGAGCCTCTGGAGTGCACATGCTGGCTAATATATCTTTGAAGAGGAAGTGTAGTCAATTCTCTGCAAACGGTCATCCATACTACTAGCCAATAATATTAGGTGCTGAAATAGTGCCTCCGTATAAATCATCCCCTGTCATTTAGCCATCCATTTGGCTGGCCAGGGGAGCTCTAGTATGCTTGCCAGCTGTTCTACCAGATTTTCCTAAGTGGCAGCATCTGCATCATTGCTCTGAAACAGCACAGTAGCCTCAGCAAGATGACACGCTGTGTTCTGAGGAAGAGAGTTTTACCCAGAAAATGCGATAGTTCACCGAATTCTCCGGAAGCGAGAAGATAACCAGCTTCAAAAGACAATTTTTTTTTCTTCTCTTCTTTTTCCCCTCTCTTTTAAAAACACAGTTATGGCTGTGAACATCGTGTTCTTGCTGCTTTTCAGGGATGTGGTTTTGCGCTATTAATAAAAAAAATAAAATAATAAAAAAAAAAGCTCGATTTCTATTAATTCAGAATGAGGTGTGAGAACAGCAGAAAAGAGCCATTTTAGAGAGCTTAGAGTCTTGTTTAGTATATATTTATGTATATACATATACAGTAATGAGAAATGGAAGAGGAACAACTGTTTTGAGGGGGAAGTTGGGGGTATTTTTAAGCTGCTTCCCAGGGCCTAATAAAGAAAAGCTGAGTGGGAGGGAGAGAAGAGGTGTTTTCCTCGAACCTTTCTGACCCTAGTGGTTGAATCACTGGTTTTATTTTGTTATCTTATGAATGCAGAAAAAATGATGAATTCCCAGCTTTTCTCTGCTTATCCCTTGTGGTTCAAGCAATCACAACGTTGTGTGTAAAGCCACTGGCTCATTTTCGCTTTTTACCACTGGAGATCAGGAGACTTTCAGAAAGTACCAACTGCTTAGGGGTGGGAGAAAAGTCACCTCTGCAGCCCCATTTACCCATCGCCACATTGCATCCAGAGGCAGTGCAGCCTCTTCCATGATGCCATTGTGTGCAGGTATGAGGTTTGCAAATGCAGTCAGCGACCAGATCCATCACTCTTGTGTGATGCCAGAGGGGATACATGGAAGGTCCCTTTTCCTGAGGGAAATGGGGATGCCTCAGGAAGTCTCCGGGAAGCCAATGCACAGGGACACAGCTAGCTTCAGTGATGAGTAGATAGGGAAGGAGGAGGGGAGAAGTGCAAACAGAAACATTACTGCTGAAATCTTTGCCATCTGGCTTTGAAAAAATGAATACAGTGTTGGTTTGTTGTTAGACTTTTTTTTTTCTCAACTCACAGCCAGAGAAATTTGGTGGCTTTTATATTTCTGAAGGTTTTTCTTTTTTCTTTTTTTTTCTCTTCTTTTTTTTTTAAATCAACCCCATTGCCACAGCATTCTAAACTCCAGTCTCTTGCTCATCCCCTTCTCTTGCCTATGCAGAGCTATTGAAAGCTTATAATGGAAATATTTTGCATCTATGTAGTGGAAAACACCCGTCCAAACCGGATGTTTGAGATCACAGGGACTGACCCAGAATCTGCAGTGGGGCAGACATGAAAGCATGAAAATTTCATTCACAAAGGTTTTCTGGGACCAGCTCTTTTCTGCCTAAGCGAAGTCACGCACATACTGGCTCAGACGCTCCCACAGCACTTCCAGAGCAGAGTTGACTGCTTTTAAAGTTATGCAGGGCTACATCCTTAATGGACAGAGGCCATGAGCTCAACTGGGAACAATTACCAGCTGAATAAGATGTTCATCTGCGAGGGGTGCACTTCTGCCAGCTACTACCCTTGGACAGCCCAGGGAGCAAGAGGCACAGTTGGTCCCACGCATACTTGTTTTCCTTCCCTTCACTGCCACAGTTTCAACTGATTTTGATTACCCTGGCGCCAAATAAATGAAAACATTTCATAGACATATAATCACCCGTCACTTGCAAAGAAAGGAAAAATGCTTGTGTACTGCGTGTTTATAAATACACTTAATGAAAAAGGGAGAGCTCTGCCCTTCCCAGCCTTGTGTGGCTGCAGCCAGTGTAGCTGCATGTCCTGTCTGGAAAGTGCCATCACAATGTGGCCACTGGTGTGGATGCCACTGGGAGAGACATAGCCCTGCCCTCTCCCTTGTTCACGCACTGATGATTGGGGTAAGAGGTAAGCAATGGTGACAGGTGTTCTCCATCAGCAGTGCAGCACGTGGGAGGTGGGATCACAGTGACTTGCATGCAGAACCTGCTGCAACGTGGTCTGGTCGGCCTGGCATGGCTCCCAGCAGAATGGGGTACTTCAGTAAGGCCAGATAAGAGGAGGAGCTGCAGTTCAGTGGTCTGTGTGCTGCTTCCATGCTGTGTAGCATCCAGCTTGGGACACAAAGTTTTGATGGATGCTCCCCAGGAAGATCTTCTAATAATTCTAATAATTCTTCTAATAACTTGGCAGTGGGTTTTCTTTATATATTTATTAATTTTTTTTATTAAGGGGAGTGTTTGATTTGCCTCTGTTCTGAAGAGTATACATGCTTGTTATATAAGGCTAAATACAACTCAGTATGAGAATGTCATGCCTCAAATGCAATCTTTGAAAAGGCCAGATACCAGAAGAAAAAAAAATGTGCAAAATGCCATGGAAAACTACCACTAAGATGTAGCCATTAAGCTCTTTTGAGCCATATTTTTCACCTGTCAGATCTGCTGATAAGTTACTGTTTTCATCTGACTTGGAACCCAGGCATACTGCTAGCCTTTACCAAACTTTTATTTAAGATGTAGTTTGTAGAAATCATTCATACTGTATGGGAACTGCTGAGTCACGGCCTGAACCTCTGATCACCTGAGGCAAGCCATGAGTCAGCCAGAGGAGCACAGGTGAAGGCAATTCAGCTGTGCTGCCGGAAGGGGTGGAGCGTGGCTGCACCTCTCCTAGACCTGTTTAAGAGCTGGCTACCAGGGGGGAAGGATCTCTTCTGGAGATTGCCTCTGCTGGTGTTTTGTAAGTAAGCCTAGGATAGGGGTAAGCTTTCTATCTATTTTCTTTTTGTTATCGTTATGTGCTTTGCCTAACTCTCTTGTTTATTTTGTAATTACAACATCTTGATATTAATTGATTATATGCGTACTAAGCTTTTTTTCCATCTCAAGGCCTTATAAGCATTGGATGGAGAAGAATAAAAATAACCAGGTAAAGCACACAACTAGGATGGTTGAAACACAATGGCAAAGCATCATACCAGGTGCTTGTGGAGGTGGATGCTGCTGCAGGAGCAGCTAAACTGCACTGCGTATGCAAGACTAGGGTGGGCAAAAAAGTAGAGAGATGAGATTCAAAATGCTCATTACAAGTTATTATACCTGGGCACAAACCTCCTGCAACAGCAGAGGGGTGCAAGTGGTGTTCACTACTTTGAACAAAGTGAGCTGCTCTTTCCAAGTTACAGGCAGCTGGAAATTCACACTTTTATTTATTCTTTTTTTTTCTTCAATGCTATGTAGCTGATGCAGCTTTTTTAGTTTTTGTGACCCTGTGGTAACAGTATAACAGTATTTTGCGTTTCACTGGAAGTGACACACTACAAAGAGAAGAAGATTATTACTTTTTCAAAGGATGGGCAGTGATTTATTTATCTTGCATTGTGATGGAGGATCGCTTTCAAAGATTCTTCCCTTTGGCCATGCTTCAAAGCCTATTCTGTAACCATTAAGGGTTTCCTTGTAGTACTTGAAGATTTCAGGTACTATATGAACACCAAAGCAAAAGCTGCAGCCTGACATGTGCTGTAGAACAGCATTATGCCTTCCAAAATGAAGAATGATTTTTTTCTGAAAAAAAAAAAAAAAAAAAAGTCTTTCTGCCTTCAGAAGACCATCACTCCCATTTCCACAGTGAATATATGGAGCACAGCTTATTCCCTTCCTACTTGTTGGCCTGTGATGAGTTTGAAGACAAGTGTCAACTCTCCCTTGGAAGACTGTGAGACAACCTCAGCTGAACCCATCTATCGGCCACATTTTTCAAAGCCTTCTCTGACAGTCTCTCCAGTTTACCAACACTCTCAAACTGTGATGGACTGTGGAGGGCTGTGTCTACCAGCTGGGATTTTGTTAGTGACAGCTTGCACAGAAAGACTAAGTTGCGTGACTTGCTCGTGACACTCAGCACTTGCTTTTTCTGTAGGCAGATAACATATTTGCAGTGTCGACTACCAGCCCCATGTCTTCCTCTGCAGAACTTCTGCTGAGCCAGTGTTTTTCCAGCTGGTGTTTCTGATTATTGCTAAATATAAGACCTTGCACTTGTACCAACTGAATTTCACCCTCTTTATTCCTACTGTTGCTCACTGGGTCATCCATTTTAGTCCTATCTTCCGAAGTGTTTGTGGTTTCAATTGTTTTGGTAGCATCAGTGGTAGTGCTGTGTTTCCTTTTCAAAGGCCTTAACACAGTGGGATCACATTTGATGATTGCTTTCGTCTTCTTTTTTAGATGCTCCTCTACATCATCTTATCTTCTGTGCGTTTGCAGGTAGAGAGATCAGGAAAACATCAGGGATTTCCTGAAGCTAGCTTCCCTCTTTTCTGGACTGCTGGGAATTTATCTACTGTCCTTAGGCTGCCAAGTGAGGTTGCTAACAATCCTGGGATAGCTTCAGTCCATTGCCAAACCAACTTAGGGTTCATTTCCAATGCAGAATACATGAAATCAAAATACTCAGGACACATCCCCACTAGCGTTTCAGTCTGAATCAGGAGCATGCGTTCGAAGCAAGTCTCCTGTCCCTGACCGCACTTCGGCTCATACTATAGAGCATCGATGGGATGTGTGAGCACAATGACTTCCAGATGACACTAAAGTGGGAGGTATGCTCTGTTCCCACTCAGTGTATGGGTCAGACTAACAGAAATTTGACCTAAATCTTCCTGGAAAGCGAATGATGTAGAGGTCAGGTCCTTAGCACCATCCATTCCCTGGCATTATTACTTTTAGTAATTCCTTTCTATATACTCTCAAACTCTTGCCTTGCTGCCAGCAACACAACCATGCAAGCCAGCTCCTTGTATTTGATCACATCCATAAAGACTTGCATGAAAGATGTAACACATGATGTGGTTTCCTTGGTTCTGTTATCAAGTTTCCCTCCCTGGTGAACAGACTGACTCTTTCCTTGAAGGGCTAGTGTTAGATTACGCCTTGTTTGATACATTTGTGCACAGAGCCTTCCCCCAACTGTGGTACTGCTCCTCCAAAATGCCCTTCGCAGCCAGGCATCTGGCTGTCATTAAGGTACAATTGAACTCTAAGAAAAATCCTTTCTTCCCTATTTCCATCATTACACACAGGGAGGCTGAACACGTCTGCAAGAGTCATCATTGGCATATGTTACTTAAAGGGTTCAGAGAGGACAAAAATATTCTGCCTGCACTGACGTAGAAGTGACTGCATGCTTGCTAAAACCACACCTCCGCTCCCAGGAAAGGCACTCTCATTTGGTAACTGTTAAATGCTGCCAAAGTCTCTTAATGAGCCTCAGCAGGTAACTTAAAGCAGGCAGTCACTTAGGAAAGATACATAAATGACTATTGATTTTTATTTAGGATATTGACCCAAGTGGGTTTTCTCACATATTCCTAAACTTAGACAATTTCAGGGCTGCTGTCCAGGCTCTGATGTCAAGACATAACTGGCTAATTGTGCTACCCTCTGGAAATGCTATTTGAGGTTTTTCTTATGATATTATGTCATTGTCCATGGCATAATATTTCAACACCACATAAAGGACATGCTTTATGCATTATTACCAAATGATACAGAAATGCACACGGCTCCTAAGAAATACAGAAGGAAGTATGTTGTTGATCATTGCTGCCCAAGTTTGATGCAGACTGCTTTAATGCTTTATTCAATTAGCATTTACTGTGCAACCCATACAACAGCTGCCTTTTTCTACTGAATGCCATAGAAATGTTGGAAGAAAAGACAAATGAAGCTAAGGTAATGGAGTATCTTGTATTTTGCATGCATGAGAAAGGTAGGGTTGTATTTTGCTAAGTATGAGGGCTTTTTTCAAAGGCTCACAGATTTATTCTCTGCTTTGAAAGAGAACAAAAGGGAATAAAGAAACAACCTACATTGTACAAGCAAACAAAAGTAAAATTAATAGGTAGAGCTCCAATCTTTCACAATATTTGCCTTCTACTTTGTAGAGTCACACATCAATTTGCATTTAAGGTGAATTTCTGCTTCCTGCTCTAGTGTTTCTTCACTTTGCTCGCTGCCCTGGAAGCCAGGCAGCATTTTAATGGTTCTTGTTTTCCAGTTGCACTAGCCTCCAAGGATGTGTATTAGGTCATCCTGTGCTGCTCTTTGGAAGAAGACACAATTAAAACATCCTTTGTCTTATAATCATGAAAAATCATAGAAAAGAAAACAAATTGAGATGTTTATTAAGAGCAGACAGAGAAAGCAAACCTAAAGGAAAAGGGATGGCATATATTTGGCCCTTTTAATGACAAAGAGTCAACCTCTAGATAGCTGGTTCATCCTCAAAGCAGCTGGAGTAGAGCTCAGCCACTCTGATGATGAGTTCTTTGGCCTCTCTCAGATGTCTTTAGCAAATTACTGCCACTTTCTATGTCACTCTCTAAGCCTGAAGGGAGGATCAGTAGTTTTATATACCACTGAGGTTGTGAACTGTTCAGAGCTTGAGCCGAAACTTGCTTTGCGATTGTACAGTGTGTACTGAGGCTGGCGGTACAGCTTCTAGGAATGTACAACTACAGAAATGCATCAGTGTCACTTAAGTGATGTTTCCCTTTTATTTCCCTTTTAACTGTTCTACTTTGAAGTTCATTCCTTGGTTTCTTTGTTTCTGTTGTCCCCTTCCTGTCATCTTTTGCAGGTGTATGAGTGAACATTTCTGCATTTCTTGACACTTCTTTTCTGCACTCTACCATATGCAAATCACTGGATAACACTAACTCTCATGCTTATCTCCTACAAACAGCATGGCCATTGGGTTGGGTTTGTATAGCCTCCATCTCATCAAGTTATAATTCATGTATTATGAATTATATTATTATATATTATTATATATATTATTATTACATAATTATATATTGTGTATTCATGTCTGGAGTTCTTAAACTGTTCCAAGAGCTGAAAAGTGGCTGGGAACATCAGAGATGACCTTTTGGAGCTGTGCTGGGAGTGGACGCCGTCTCCTGAGCAGCTTCTGGTGCTAGACTCCTAAGCAGGGATGTGCTGTCACAGCTAAGGGCTTTCAGAGAGCTCAGAGGGGAGGCTTAGCTTTAACACCAGCGGTGTCCACGCCTTTCATTTGCCTACCTCAGCCAATGACAAGTTTCTAGCCCCTTTGGTACAAGAGTGAGAGTTAACACTGAGAGGTTATTTAGACAACATTTCTCAGTAGTTTTTCTTTAACTGAAAACAGTAGTTTTCATTAACTAACTAGAGGAGATAACATGTAGGAGCTCATACGCTCCTGATAAGCTGACGTGTTACCCCTCCTCAGACTGTGTTGAGGAAGAAATGAAATGAAACCAAGTGACAGCTGCTGGTAACGTTTCATGAGGACGGAAATGAGCTGTGCTCAGTTCCTGTGGAAGTTCCAGAATTCACTGTAAGGCACAAAAATCTCCCTTCCCTTGAATGTGTGCAGGAACAAGGCATTTGTTGTTTGCAGCATTTGCAGTCATATGACCTCAAAGTCAGATAAATGTATAGATAAGGAGACAGTTCTGGTATTTAAAGGGGCAGAGCAAAACCAAGGGCATGCCAGGCGCTCTTGAAGAACGGCAGCTCTGTGGGTGGGTTGTTCACAGCACCAGCATGTCTGGTACTGGGGACAGCCACACAAATCCTACAGAGCAAGCTTCAAACAAATAAGCTATTGCCAGCACGCAAAGAGAAAATCAATAAACCTAAAAAAAAAATGTGTTTATTTTAGGACTACGGTTCAAAAACCGGTGACTGGCTTCCAATGACATTCCTTCCAGTGAGTTCCGTAGGCCTTTAGATGTTTGAAACCATGATTTCTGCTGATATCTCAGTTAGCAGTTCCTTTCATGGGTTTCCTTCTGCTAGCATTTTATCCATCTGTGTGGTCTGCTCTGAAGTTCAGTGTACTGTGCTGCTGCAATCAGAGGAGATCCAAGGATTCCCCAGATAGTTTCCCTTGAGGGTACTTGGCATGAGACCTTTCCAGAGAAAGAGAATCTTTGAACACTATGTGGTTGTATGCCTCCAGAGATGAGCAAGCAGCAAGTAGGATACAGAGTTCAGGCTGGGAAGATACCCCTGCCCGGTTCACTGCAGTTTCTCAAACATGCACACCCACACCTTAGGCTGATGACTGCTCAGCTACACTGACTTTCTTCCCAAAAGAAATCCCACAAGAAGAAACTTTTATGATATGGATTGACAGTGTAATGGTTTTTATCATTTATCCACTGGCAAATTGGCCCAGAAAGATGGCAATGTCAACTTGTTCCAAGGGATTTGCTCCTGTCAAGCAAGGTGAAATGGCAAGATCACTCTTTGAAACTACTGTTCATTTCAAATAATGTGCAGCAAACAGCAACAGAGCTCCGGGATATCCAACATCTCCAGTGGTCAAGTTACTGATTGTAGCAGGATTTGGAAAGTTTTCTTCCCCAGGGATCCAACTTTGTATGCCAGGTCTCCATTCCACTTTACTTTCTTTTCAGCTAGGTCCTGGCAGGCTATGAGACATAGTAATCCCTCAAGCAAAATGGAAACCTCTGCCAGCTTTTACTTGATTGCCTTGATTGCTCTCTTAAGCTGAACCAGTGGGAACCACTTTTTAAATAGAATTATCTGAGTAGTTATTCAAGAAAATGTGTGCTGTTGCCACAATTTGTATTCCAATGCTACTGGGCATTGACACTTTGGAAGAGACACTTCAAAAAATTTGATACGCAGGTACGTAATACGACCAAGATTTTCAGAACGAGGTAAGAGTGCTGAGTTCCTGAAACCACATCAGAAACTGTGAACCAAATTGAAGGAACTTCACTTTCAGAAGGGTCCAGACTTTCTATCTCCAAATGATTCCATACGCTCACAGTGAGTGTGTAGAAAATTGTCAACCACTGCAGACAACTTTCACCATCACATCTATAGAAGACTTTCATGCTGAAAGATTGTTTTAATAAGACTACCCTCCCAACCTGAACAGAGTTGCACGTTTTTCCTACAGGTGTACTAAGGTCACAGCGCTAAACCTCTGTCAACATGAAAAGCAGTTTTGCATACTGTTGCTTTCAGTGTTGCAGTATGATCTGTTTTATGGGTTTGCCTGCAGCCTGGGATAAGAAGGTTCTGGTATGGTATTTCAGGGAGGGATCTTTCTAATTTCTAAGATTTCTGCATAAAAGGTTTGCAGACACAAAGGTGAAATTCTGTTCTCGGTAATTGTAAGCTTCTAACGATACAGTTCCATTGAAAATGTGGCATTGGCCTATATTTAGCTGCTGAACAAAAAATAAAATTTAATAGAGAGGGTTGAAGAGGAATCAAGGGTTGTAAAAACAGAATAAAAACTTTTCACTTGCAAGTTTTCCTCCCATTCTGGTGTCTGCTTTTTTATTGCTAGAAATTACCTTGAGGCTACAAGGAATCTTGTACAGCTGTCATTGTATCTTTGTAAGTTGGCCAACACATGACAAGCTTATTAAGTGATGTGAACAGAGTGCTATTGCTCGTGACTGGACCTCTCATCAACCCAGACTCCCATCCTGTGACTCACCAGTACTTCTTTCCGTTAGGAGCAAGCCTTAAAGGAAATTCACATCACAGTTAATTCTCATTGGCTTTCTACAGCATGCCTCATCCCACTGACAGACATTCATAAACTGAGTGCATTTTTTAAAGACTAAGAGAAATGATATGTTTATTACAGCACCACCATTGCATCTGCACTATCAGATAAGCTGATTCTGAGTGAAAGTGTAGCCCAATATAGAATGATCAACACATAAAGAGTAGCTTTGGTCTTGCTTTAAGGAGAATCCTGACTACGTCCTGTTCTGCTTTCAGTATTTTAATCTGTTATGTGGGTAAAGATGTGGATGTTTTGTGGGCAGGAAGACATTAGTCTCTAGGAAAACAAATGCCTTCTCTGCTCAGCACAAAAACAAACCTGATGCAAGCAGCTGCTGGCTACTTCAGAGCAGCCATTTCCAGTGGAGCCTGGATTGGCCCCAGTCATGCCCGCCATGGAATTGTGACTTGTGGTAGGGGCCTGATTGTCTGCCAGCCTGTGGACCAGCCTGTAGGCCTTCAGATACATGCAGTCCCACAGCTACAGCAGCTCTTATTCCAACCAGAAGAGAGTACAGTTTTGGGTCGTGGGATGTGGTTCTGTTCTGACAGGATCCACCATGATAGTCACAGTGGATGTGCGGGTAGAGGTCTGCTGTGACTGGCGGTGCAAGAAACTCAAATGTTGTTTTGCAGAATGAGCCTAACTCTCAACTGCTCTCCACTTTAACTTAGCACACCTCCAAGCCAGCAATTAAGACATCCAAGAATTTCATGTTGAGGAAAAAGAAAAGCCCCAGACATTGCCATGAGGACTCCATATGGAAGAAAATGCAAGCAAAGCCAGCATGGAAAAATGAGGTAAACAACCCATTTCACCTCTTCTTCTTTTGTTAAGCTGTTTCCCAGGATGCAGCCTTTCCTCAGAAAGTCTATGAAAATGACTCTTTTGCATTGGTTCAGGGCAAATTGTCACTTTCACTCTCTTTCATTTAAGGTTGGATGAACAACAGCACTCTTCTGCTTTATTTAGTGGGAAGGGTTCTTATACGTGAAGCTACATACTTTTTTCATGAATGTCTGCCTCTGTTTTCTCTGTCAACCTGCTCTCATTGCAATGACTGCAAGAATCACTCATTACCCTAATCAGTCTTCCCTCTCTACACTCATCTCTGACTTACCATTCACTGTATCAAGTGCAATGTTTGTATCCTCAACTCCATGACACTTCAGAATTCTCCTCCCCTCTCCTTCCTTCTTTTCTTAACTATTTTCATGCTGTCCAATTGCTATTGCAAATGAATGCTCCCCAATCTTTTGTTCACTCTTTTACACCAGTTGTCTTTCCTCTGTATTATCTCCTACATCCCAAACATCCTCCCAGATCCTGCTTGTTGGACATCTTCCCTAAGGCAAGCAAGGCCAGCCAGGGGCAATTAAAGCTTGTTAGCAGCAACTTTTAGTGAAGGCATATAAATTTAGTATGCATTTTTTAGCCAGGTTCCTTTAGCAATTGGACACCATTTGTACAGCTTTTGGAAAATCTTCTCTGTATATCTTGCTGTTTATAAGGGATGCACCAGGTGAGCATTCCTCAGGGCTTCATACTGGATCAGCAGGAGCTCAGACTATTTTGGCAGAGGGCAGTAACTAGGTAAAAGGACCAGGCCACAAGCTAGCTCACCTCAAGTTATCTCTATACATGGTACCACACTAAAAGAGGATGCAACAGCTATAAAGACAGCAGCACTCTCTGAGTACCTGTTACCAACACCAGGTCTGTTGTATCCATCATAAGCAGTATGTTGATGTTCTTAGAATGAGTGAGCCCTAACCATAAATGTTGAAGTATTTTCTGAGCAATTAGATGGAATAAGGATTCCAAGCAAAATACAGAAATACAGACACCTAGCATTATTCTGTGAACACACATCTGAAAAGTGATTTGTAGTTTTATCACTAAATTACTTGAGTGACTTCTCTTTTAAAGCAACTCATTCTTATTAAATAGCCATTTAATTTCTCATTCCCACTGAAGTGACTAAAAACAAGAAACCAAAGAGATGGTTGACCCCTTAAAAGTTTTTCCCAACTCATGAGTAATCCTACTGACTCCAGTAAAACAACTCACATGAAGAAATACAAGCGTCTGTTACCTGCTTCACTGTGCTTGCTTTGTGACTTTACCGAGAACACAAATCCAGCCCATACAGACTCCATACAAGTTCAGTTCTTGCTACTGGTTAGCGTCAGGATACTATTGAGCCAGCTCAAGTTGGTTCTCTATTTTATTTCCATCCAAAAAGGATTTTGTTGATGAAGAAACTGAGGCAAAATGCAGTGGTGACACATGCCAAGGAAAAGGACAAGCTTGAACTCTGACTGGAATTGCTCCCTGGTAGGGGAGAAAGGGAAAAGGGAAAAGTCAACTTGTGGTTACCATTGGGCATCACCAGTGGTTTCTATATGTCACAAGGGAGTAGCATAAACTTGACACTCATTGGTTCTCATATGAAGTTTAGGGGTATGCAGGACGGATTTTAATTGGGGCTGGCCTGCAATGTTTTCAAGCAAGTTCAAAATGCCTCAAAGTTTAAGCGAGTTTCTATGTGTGAGCAACCTTAGGTGCTTATCTGGATATTTCCTTTTCCTCTCCTTCCCTGAAACACTCTTAGTATTCATTTATTTTCTACTTTTCTGTCTTTTCTTCCACTGCCCACATGCATTTGACTCATACCACCAGTAAAAGACTGGTAAAAAGCCCTCCAAACTCTGTTACTGACAATAAATTACTGGAAAAAAGAATAAAGTAACTCCCGTATCCAGGGAGAAAAAGGACTAGAAGTGGTGGAGTGATAGTGGTGAGGCTCTGCATATCAGAATTGCTGTAATAGAACACTCTGCAGCAGCACTGATGTAGCATTTTTGATACAGCTTCAAAACAGGAAGGCCAGAAGGAAACAGTTCATTTAGGTCAGTCTTTTTTTTTCAGCTGAGCTATTTAATTTAGGTCACTTTTGAAATGAAAGACTAAAGCATTTTTGTAAACTGGTGGAGTAAAACACTTGGGTTTTTAAAAATGTTTCCAGGCTCCCCTCAGCTATGTTGACTGACAGCCTCATTTCACAGACAGACACAGCTCCTCTGAAATTGCATCCCTGTTCTCTTCCACATTTAAATATTATTATCAGCATAGATGTTACTTTATTCACAAGGTTTTGGGAGGCTACTGCACAGTAGAGCTCCCTGATAATGGCAGCGCCAGCTTACTACATCAATGTGCTACTCAGTGACAAACAATATGCTACCTTGAGCCTGTTCCATGCCATTCTCAGCCTCTCAGCACCCACTCAGCATGTAGTTCAGGCTCATGGTTTCTAACCTGGTTTGTGTCTCTTTTGGACATGCTGGAGGTTTGTTAGAGGCTACCACTGGAGTTTGGGGTAAACCATAGGGCTCTGAAAAATTTGCAGCAGCTGAAATAATCTTTGCATGATCCAGTTTTAGACTTCTCAGTAGCTCCATTGTGGGACTCTGTAGCCTACAGAATGGTTGGCCTCTGGGGCACACCTTGCTGGGGTGGGCTATAGAATCTGATAAATTTAGGCTCTTGGAACTTCCCCTGAGTTAATGTTTTCATTCCTACCAGTGAAACCGCAAGTGTTTGCTCTTACAAAAAAAAACCAAAAAACAACAACAAAAAAGCCTACTTCATGGTTTTTTTTCTGTTGTGTGGTTTTTTGTTTTTTGTTTTTTGCTTACTGGTTGGTTGGTTGCTTGCCTTGTTGTTGTTGTCATTTTCCAAACGTTAGCAACTTTATGAGATTTCAAATGAGTTCTGTTGACTGAGAGTGAGATTCTAGTGTACATAAATGTTTGGTGTCAAGGTCTGCTTTCTCAAGGTTGTTATCCAGCCAAGGGGCCATACTCTGCAGTACCAATGTGGGAAACAGATTTCTTAGGATCCCTGAATGTCTGACTCGTTTACAACAATTTTATTTTTTCTTTTTTTTAAAGAGGACCACTGGCACAACACTTTGATCTCTCCGTCATTCAGTAGCTGCTTGTTAATTTGTTACATGATGTGTGAGCTTCTAGACCTGAGAGTGATATTATTTCCTGAAGGTTCACTGTTATCTTGCATCTTATTCATTAGAAAGCAAAGAATGTCTAAAGTACCAGTGTCATGAGTTTTCCAGAAGTTTACACTAACTGCAGGACAGCTTTAAAAAAAAAAAAAAGAGAGACTGGCATTAATGATGGCACAGCTCACGTGGCAACCTTTGGACGCACTCCTTGGGGCATGAATTGTGAAATGATCCACTTTATTCCTTTCCTCAGAGAAATGCCAGCTATGCATAGCAGTAAGTTTTCACATAGATTAATTATAGGGCTGCAGGAACAGCTGATGTGCACCCAACAGAAAATGGCACTGTGGTGCAGTCAGCATCACCAGCAACCCCTGCCAGGTTAGGGGTCTCGCAGTTTCTCTGGCATGTGTAGCAGCGGCAAGGAGAAGTTCTGTCCATCCACTCCTTTGGGTGTAGCACAGACCCACATAGCTCAGACTGTTCCTTGAAAACTTGAGGTGTCAAACCCTAATAAAGTGTATTCCTGCGTGCTATTTGAAGCTGGCTGTTGGCAGAGCAGAGACCAGAGTGGCAGGCTGCATGTTGAAACAGTCAGGCTTTTCCCTTGCATCATCTGCCTTAGCTACAAGATGACAAAAGCAGCCCAACTGTTGCTTCTCACATAGCATAGCGATGCCCTGGCCTTCTAGGCAGATGACCCGGGTGAAGCACAAGCATTGCTGACATTCACTGGCACTGTGCGCTCTGCCCACAGCAAAGCGGATGGCTGCTTCACATGCTCTGCCTGCCTGGGCATCCACCTCCGCTCTGGCAGCCTTCCTGCCCCTTGAGCCTTAAAAGAAAAGGAAAAAAAAAGTGATTTAAAAACTGGAGTCTTCCTGCCGGGGCTCCCTCTGCTGGCACTGCCTAACAGGCAGTGTACCCCCAGTTCTCATAGGCAGCAGGCCCTGATCTCCAATGGGCACAGGGCCTGGGTCCAGCTCTGGCTGTCCTGGTGGGGGAAGGCTTTGCCTTTGCCTGGTGATCTCTGAGTTATTTATGTTGCCAAAAAGTGAGGTTTATCGCAGACCAAAAATTGGCCATATCTTGGGAGACTCTGGGAAGGATAGTCAGAAAAAAAAAAAAAAAAAAAGCCAAAATGCATAAGCTGAGGCACAGCAGGAGTGTGAGCTGGGCTCACAGCATCCAAGCAAAGTGCCCGTCTTCCTGTCTTAGCTGCCCAGAACTGCTCCTTCTGCAGCTTCAGCAAGTTGACATCTTCTGTCTCCCGTGCACACACAGCTCCCCCACTCACTCTAGAGGAAACCAGGGTGTAGACTGCACTTGCACTAGAAATTCAAGTCAGGAATTCAACTTCCAAAATTGCAATAAGTGGAAGCAATGCATGAAGTGCCTAATTTTGCCAAGGGCTCATTGGTCCCAAATATGGGCACAACCTCAGAGTCCCAGCAGCATCCAGCATCCCAGGAGCAACCTGCATGGACTATGCACTGTGCATTACTGCAGTGCTTCACCTACCAGTATTTTTGCTATCACCGTAGCATTGCTGAGCTACATCCTGAGCACTCTGCTCAGCTTTTCTCTTGGGTAGGGATGTCTCTGACAAGAGTGGGCATTGTGCTGAACAAGGACTGCTGGACTTGAACTTATGGGATATCTACAGAGCTGTCTTGTGAGCTCACAGATACTTGTGTCCTTCAGGCACTCCCTCAGAAATCACCGTCATAGAGGTTCAAAAAGATGCTTTTTAATCTTTCTCAACAGCTTGTTTTTCGCTCCTCTCCTCTCCTCTCCTCTCCTCTCCTCTCCTCTCCTCTCCTCTCCTCTCCTCTCCTCTCCTCTCCTCTCCTCTCCTCTCCTCTCCTCT
>NW_024962262.1:73465040-73465395 GCF_019238085.1 Lagopus leucura
TCTTTCTTTCTTTCTTTCTTTCTTTCTTTCTTTCTTTCTCTTTCTTTTCTTTTCTTTTCTTTTCTTTTCTTTTCTTTTCTTTTCTTTTCTTTTCTTTTCTTTTCTTTTCTTTTTTCTTTCTTTCCCTCCTTTTTCTTCCTTCCTCCCTTCCTCCCTTCCTCCATTCCTCCCTTCCTCTCTTCCTCTCTTCCTCTCTTTCTCTTTCTTTCTCTCTTTCTCTCTTTCTCTCTTTCTCTCTTTCTCTCTTTCTCTTTCTTTCTTTCTTTCTTTCTTTCTTTCTTTCTGTCTGTCTTTCTGTCTGTCTTTCATTCTTTCTTTCTTTCTTTCTTTCTTTCTTTCTTTCTTTCTTTCTTTC